>NW_010972665.1:4916023-5038462 GCF_000737465.1 Haliaeetus leucocephalus
GGGGTCCTCCCGCCGCGGTCTCCCGGGGCCTCCCCTGCCGCCGGCAGCAGCCGCGCCTCCGCCCGGCCGCTCCTCACGGCAGCCTCTGGGGCTGACTCTCGGCGCCCACCGGCGCTCCCTTGCCCGCCACGGTACTCTCACCGGCCAGCAACCGCCGCTCCCCCAGCTGCCAGGAGCTGCACCGCCAAGCGCGCTTGGTGGCTCTGCGTTTAGTTTCCCTCACGGCAGCCCTGGCCCAGACCCTGGTCGCCAGCGGCGGGGCGGACTGGTAGAACCGACCCCGCGGCAGCACCAGTACAAGCGGGGGAGCTCGCCTCGCCACGCAGCCGCTCGCGGGGCTGAGGAGGCCGCGCTCCCAGCCCAGCCGCGCCCATCAGGCGCGCATAAGCCACCCCTACCGCCTCCTTCTGGGTCCGGCTCTGGAAAGGACACCCCCACGCGCGGCTCCGCCCCGGGCACGAAGGACCCCTGCGCCGCCTTATGATTGGCTGCGGGCAGGTCCTACTTCCTTTTCTCGCTCGCTGGCAGGGAGGCCTCCACCAAGATGGTGAGTGCCTGCTAAGGGTGTGCGGCAAATCCGCCCTGTGCTGCTGCCATCCCGCCCCCGCGGGGCTCCCCAGCTGCCGGGCTGGCCTGCCTGTAGCGGGCTACGGGGGTATGGTGGAAACTGAGCGGGCGCTTGTCATCCCGCTTTGGGCCGGGGCTCCTGCGGCCTGGCCATGGCGGGTCGGTACCGGTTGGTGGCGGCGAGCTGTGGGCCGCGGCATATGTTTGGCCTGCTGCGTCTCCGTGCTGCTGGTTGGTAAGAGCAGTGCTGGGCTGTGGCAGTAGTGTAACGTTGCACTTCTGAAGGCGTTAAAGGGGCGTTGTAGGTCCTACTCGGTATTAATCTTATAGTTCTTTGAAAGTGTTAAGGCAACAGTAACGTGTAGGTGTTTTAAGGAAACTTCTGCATTAAAGAATTGGTAACGTTCAGGTTTGTTAAGGAAGCTTTTTTCGTATTGTTGTAGTGTTTGGGCTTGTAGTCTATGTGTTTCATTGAAAGCTGTTTCATGTTTTCAGAATGATACAAGTATGTATGTTGCTGTGTTGTTTGGAAGCTGGGAATGAGTCTGTCAGTTTTTTGGTCTACTTTAGAGGTGTTTTCTGTAGCGCGGGAGCAGGCCACTTTGATACTGATAGTGAACTCATAATCTGAGAGACGAGTGACTGTTGCTGTCTTGGGCGTTATTTATATGCATATTAATATCAAATTGCATGTAAGGCTGTTATTTTGTTTTACTCTGTATCTTCTCTTGCAGAATGACACAGTGACCATCAGAACCAGGAAGTTCATGACAAACAGGCTGCTTCAGCGCAAGCAGATGGTAAAAGAATACAGAAAATTCCCTTTAATTATTTCTCTGTTGGTTCTGGGCTGCAAGTGTTTTTTATCCACTATAAATAAGGGGCCCTTAAACCCTCCAGAGCTCTTATTGTAAGAACTTACAGGCTTAATTGTGTTGATGCATGTTGAAGGTAAATCTTGGTAGTGAAGTTGTGAGCTGTTTTGTCCAACTTGCGCCAGGGGAGGTTTAGATTGGATATTGGGAAAAATTTCCTCACACAAAAGGTTGTCAAGCCCTGGAACAGGCTGCCCAGGGAAGTGGTTGAGTCACCATCCCTGAAGGTATTTAAAAGGTGTGTAGATGTGGCACTAAGGGACATGGTGTAGTGGTGGGCTTGGCAGTGTTAGGTTTACGGTTGGATTCAATGATCTTAAAGGTCTTTTCCAACCTAAATGATTCTATGAAGCAGAACACTTACAAACATTTTTGTATCAAAGTAATACTACTTTTTACTGCTAAGGTGTGTTAGTTTAAGTGTTAAGGTCATAGTGGGACTGTAGCACCTTGCTGTTGTACTGGATATTGACCTTTATACAATTTGTAAAAATTTCTTCTTAGGTGATTGATGTTCTTCATCCTGGGAAGGCCACAGTCCCCAAAACAGAAATCAGGGAAAAGCTGGCAAAAATGTACAAGACAACTCCTGATGTAATTTTCGTCTTTGGCTTCAGAACTCACTTCGGTGGTGGCAAGACAACAGGTTTTGGCATGATCTATGATTCCCTGGACTATGCAAAGAAAAATGAACCCAAACACAGGCTTGCCAGGGTAAGTTGTTTTCCAGTAACTAGAAAACAATTTAAATGGATTTGAAGTCTTTAGTTATTTATGACTTATGGGTGTAAAGCTAAAGTTTTGTGAAAGTACTGTTGGTGTACTCAGAGTTACATAAGAGGTCTTAAAACAGCATAGGTTAGCTTCTGCATTTGCGAAATAGCGTAAGTTTTTTTTATTGTATGTTACAGGGGACTTGGGAAAGCAAAACTGATGTTACCAGTTGATGTTTAGCAGTAATAGATAACTAACTGCTATTAAAGGTCTTGAAGAGGCATAAGAGATGGGGCTGATCCTTATGCTACTTTAGTGCTTATTTTCTGTGTTGAATGATTTATTAGTGAACTTGTCTTACTATTTAGCTAATATTTCAAATTTAAACAGTATTTGAAGAGTCTAGAAGTAGTAGAACTTAAATTCAGAGTTACTATCAGTGAAACGATGTTAAATGCAACTTTTAACTTTTTTAACAGCATGGCTTGTATGAAAAGAAGAAGACTTCTAGGAAGCAGCGAAAGGAGCGTAAGAACAGAATGAAGAAAGTCAGGGGTACAGCCAAGGCAAATGTTGGTGCCGGCAAGAAGGTAGGATGGGAGTAGTTGTAAGCTAGCACTCTAGTATGTTGCCTTAGAAATGTTGATTAGAAGTTCTTCAGCAGGATAACACTGTTTTTCTTCCATTTCTTTCACCTGGTCTGTTGGATAACAGAAGGTAATCTGTGTGGTGTCATATAGCTTATCAGCTGAGTAGTTTAGTTTTGCTCCTCACTGCTGCAAGCTTAGCTGATACAACATGAAACAATGCTTCTTAAATAATTGTTTCCTACATTTCACTTAAACTACAGTTAAACTTTCATAAACCTAACAGTATCGTTCTAATTGCATAACTCAGTATTGTGCTAATTGTGTAACTTGATATTGCAATATACAAATTAGATCATCTTAACACTTGATACTCAGACTGCCTAAATATCTAATGCTTACTCCACCAAGTTACTGTTATTTATGGTGTTATTAATAAAGGAGGCTTTGTTAAAGATGTGTGGTGGTGTAGGCAGTGAGGACAGTGTGTAAATAGAAATAAACCCACGGTAAAGCAGGCATTTTACCTTAAGTGACTGATTTCCAAGATAGTTGAGTTTTCCCCTGGTGGTAGCTTCCTGTTCTGTGGCTTGAACTTGATACAAGCAGCATGGAGGGAGGCAGAGTTCCTCTATCATGAAACAAAAAAAAACCCCACCAAAACTGAGGAATAGCTTGGGTGTGAAGACAGTCATCTTCCTTAGCAGCTTTTTGTCCTCTGAAAAATACCAAGTAAGCTGTACAGCTAAGTGGGTTTTTTCAAGTGTTTTAATGAGGGGAGAGAGGGTGATGGGTTTTGATGCTTATTTCTGTAGCTGCTAAAGTGCCTTGACTTCAACTTTAGTAATCTTCACTTTTGCTTTTTTTTCTACTTTCTTGGAATTCTCCATCAGAAATGAAGTATCTAGCAGGTACTGAAAACGAGCATGGATGTGTTGACTGAATTATACATCACTGAAACATGTGTCCATCCTTTTAATTGAAGCACTGTACTGCCTTGCATAATGCACGTTTGCTTTAAACTTGCTTCTGTCCTGTAAGGGTTCAGATAACTACATAATGAACTTTATTCTGTGTGACTTGGAAATAAAATTTGGCTAACAGCGAACAAGACTTTTTGAGACTAATGAAACAACATTAAAATAAGGAATTCCCAGTGAGAAGAAATCTAAGAAAGTCAGTGCCATTGGTTTGAGGCATTGGTTCAGAACACCCCAGGTTCTGATTCAAAGTATTACAGTGCAATTGCATGTGTTATTTGACCTTTGTGTGAAAGTAGTTGTGTATCTTTATGAAAACTAAGTCACATCACAGCTTAGTGCATTTCAGACGGTAGTTGGAAATGACACAGTTGTCAGCATTAAACTGTATTTAACTATTGGCCTGCAGTATTCCAAGTTCAGACATGAATTACAGTGAAATTAGAAATCTTTGTGAAATTAAATTATTGACTTAGTGCATAAGTGAAATTCTTGTTATCACTGGATGGAAATAAACCAGTGTTGCTGCTAACTACTAGATGAGAGAACTACTCTACTAGATAAGGTTCGGAGCCTTTTTTGGTTCTGCTTTAATGCTGTTTTAATCATGAGGTCCTACAATTGTTTACAGTGTAACAGCACAAATTAGCATTTGGTATAGTAGTAACACTAACATACACCCTCTTGTCAATGTCAAGGGAGTCATTTAGTGTTGCACTGATACCAGTAGTATGGATGAACTCAAGAATTTTGCACTTGAAGGTAGCTGTTGTTGAGTGTTAATGCAAAATGGTTAAATGACTGTCACGTGAATTACTAAAGCTGTCCAGTTCATAGAAGTTGTCTTAAAATATATAAGCACTTTAGAAATTTAAGACCAGGATAG
The DNA here is from genome assembly GCF_000737465.1 of Haliaeetus leucocephalus. Classification (NCBI taxonomy): domain Eukaryota; kingdom Metazoa; phylum Chordata; class Aves; order Accipitriformes; family Accipitridae; genus Haliaeetus; species Haliaeetus leucocephalus. Next base: position 4,920,633 of record NW_010972665.1, read on the forward strand.
TGTGCTGTGATCATTATATAGCAGATGTGACTTCTGTATCAAGTGCTTCCCAAACTAACATGCAATCTCAGTAGTAGGTGAACTGTGTTTTTGATTAGAGGTTTTTTAATGTATTTTAAAATGATCTTTTAGTTGATATGTATGCATGGGTTAGACTTTATTTGTTTACCAGTTAATCTTTGTGTTCTCACGTTAAACTTAAAGACAAATTAATTTACATTGATTGAGAAGCGTTCTTCGCTGCATCACAGAAAAAAGCTTGTGGAATACACTTGTGTCTTAAAGCTTTGTCTTGAAAAATGCATGTTTAAACATAATGGTGTGGTATGGTTCATAATCCTTTTATCACGGCCGTGTGGAGGAATTTTTAATAGGAGTCCTGGAACACTTTTGGAGTCCACTTAAACAATCTGTGAAAACTGTTTATCTCAAATGTGTAGGCACTTGATTCCGAGACATCTTCAGGCAAGTCCATATTTCTGTAAGAGTTATGTACCACATAGTCATGAAAACTATTGAAATGGTGAATCATACTTAAATAGTTTTTCTTGAACTTTAAAGTCAGACATGAACTGTGCTGATGTCTGACTGTTAAAAGTTTTCTTTGATGCTTCCTTTCACTTCTCACTCCTTCAGAATTCCCATTCTGTTTTCTCTGCAGTTTCCAGAGAAGTATTTTGAAGTAGTTTGTGTTATTTAATATATTCAGTATCTCTATAGTTTGCTGAGCTTGCATGGAAGTTTGCAACAAGTAGATGAGGAAGTCCTTCAACTAGTGTTTGCATTCAGAGCAGTGGCCCATATACCCTGGGATATTAAAATGCAAAAAAAAACCCACCCTACATCTTAATGTCACAACTGTAGCTGTGACAGCCTTTGACATGTGAGCCTTCCAAACAAATGTTTTTGGTTTTTTTTTTAAAAGTATCAAACAGAAGTGTGGCAGGATAGGCACTTTAAGCCATTGTAGCCTGAAGGTATAATTGAACATGCAATTGCATTCCGAGTATTACTTAAGCCCTGAACAGCTATTGTTAGGTCCCATTTTGAGTTTGAGAGAATGTGTGAAATCTCAGTCTTCAGCCTCTACAGTAGTCAGAACTTTGGGGTTTTCCTGTCACATTTCACTGTGGTAATTGACAAAAGCATATTATGAATGTCAGTAAAAAGCCTGAAAGCTCCATCTTCTACAGTAGTAGAACTTTGATAAAACTATTAATAAATGCTTTTTCTTTTTCAGTAAATGAACATACTTCAGATGGAAAATGCATAACAGGTATGACTTTAGAATGCTTTGTAATGGTAGACATTCAGTAGTCTGTAGTCATTATGACGACACAGGTCTAATATTGATTTATGCAAAGCATGGTAGTTGTGCTGATATAGAATACAGTGCAAGAGTTTAAGACTAAGAAAGACTTAAATATTTATAAAGCACTGTTGTGCTTACTACTGAGTTGATAATTTATGTGCCTTCCACTTACATGAAGCACCTGATTAGTATAAAGACTGCAATAAAAAATCAGGCAGTTAGGATTTGCTCTTGCTGAAACTGTTGATTATTTAGTCTTACTGTAAACAAGGCTTACATCTGCCTTTTGTAGATACAAGGAGAGGATAATAGGCCTTGTTTTTTATTGTCTTAAATAGATTGAAGTAGTATGATTTCTATTTTGAGGACAAATTTCTGTATTTTTCTTATAGATACTAATTTCAAGTAAATTTCTTATAAGCAAGCCTGATATTCTTTTAGACAAGTCCTAGACTATATTTTTATATCTTTGTTGCAGAAACGTGAGTTAGATATACTGTAGGCAGCAACTGTTACAGATAAAACTGTGGTTTTATTACGAATGGTCTGAATGACTCAGTTTAAAGCAACTTAAACAGTCTGTCTGGGAGCTGATGTAGTAAGTATAATGTCTTAAACAGAAAGCTGGCAAAGTAATTGTAGTTTGTTGAGCTCTTCTACAGAAATGCTGTAATCTAGGCTCTCATTTATTCCCATGACAGTACTGTGAAGTTGTGAACCTTGTGTTCTTCTAAGAAAGGCAGTGTGGTTCACCTGAGTTGTTTGGGAGCCAGTTTTTCAGGCTCTATAAAGGTATGAGTGTAAAAATTGTTTTAATCATGTGGCACTGATCTATTTTTTCCTTTACAGACTACATTATTCTGTGAAGAAATATAGAAAGAATTATTCCAGAAAGAAGCTGCTTATCTGCCTTTAACATCAAATAAACTATGTCAATAAAATGTTGGTTTACCCTTTAGTTTTGATTTGAAAGCTACCATTTTGTAAAGTTTGAGAAATTCAAGATCAGTGCACTGTTTGCACTGTATTAAAATCTTTTAATAATGAAACAACTCTTGTTTTGGGTATCAATTTGAAGTGAATCAGAGCTTTCTACAGGTCGTAGTATAACCTAATGGTAAGCAGAGGCAGTGTTAGTTCATGCAGGAAGGTATGCTTTTGTTGTTTGGTGTTCAAACTGTGGTTTGGAAAGTCCTTTTTAAGATGTGCTTGTTTGACTGCCTATATTATATAGACCTATAGAACGTAGCTGAAGGGACAACAAAACATGTAGATGGAGATCTGAGAGCTGCATACTTCCACAGTTTTTTGCTCATGAAGGAGTTAGGTATGACTTGTCTTTAGTTCCTCAGTTGTCAGGACAGGCGCTGGGGTCTGTTGCTGGTCTGCAAACTATACAGTACACCCCTATTTTTTCATCTGGTAGTGTTAAAGGAGTCATTTAAGATTGGATTAGTGGCTGGATGAGGCATGCTCTGTGCTAGAAGTGTGGTCATTCTGGTGCAGGTGTATTGTGTAGCAAGCAAAATAGAAGTTTTATACTTCAAATAGGACTGAAACAAACTGGGCAGCTCTAGCAGCTGTGCTGATGAAGGCTCTGACTTGATTATTATCCAAGTACAGTATTTTTAAATTTTACTACCTTTGTACTAAGGCAGCATATTGTAACACAGGTAAGGCATTTTTAGTGTTTGGGGGGGGAAACCAACAACCCTATAGTTAAAGTTGGTAAAGTGGTCAGAAGGAGGGATACTGTTGTCCTAGTAACTTCCATACAAGATCTGCTAAATATAGATAAAGCAGATAATGCCTTTTCTAATACCTTCAGTCTGAGTCTTGAACTAGTGGGGTTGCTGTTGTCTGCGTTCAGCAGCATCATGCTTCTAGCTGTACTGTAAATTTTCTGTACCTCATGCTGTAGTGTTTCTGCCTTTATTGAGGTTAGTAACTAGGACTGGTAGGGAATTGCCCTGGTGAAAGGATAGGTAGGTACTCCAGTATCTTCTAAACATAGGTGCACTAGTGATGTTAGACTAAGGGGATGGTGAAATGCAGTAATCGATTCTAAAATATTAGTTTTGATTCTTAAGTCCTGTGGAAGTTAAAAGGCTTTTCTACTTGGCAGACAGACCTTCAAAGGTAGGTACTTTCTGGATGTTCTTCCCAAAGGTTTCAGTGTTAAATTCTGAAGAATCGCTGGAGGGGTATTAAAAGTGGGATTTGTGTACTTAAATACAGTACGTGCACTGAACTCTTGAGTCTGTAGATATGTTTTGAGTAGGTGACAGTAAATTTCTGACAACCGCAAAGGTTTTAAGGGATATGGAGGAAACCTTCTGTGCGTAAAGCTTAGAGTTAGAACCTAAACCTGTTTTAAAGGTAATACCTGCAGTAAACCCTTTCCATATATAATGTTCAACATCAAAGGAAACAGTCATGCTATTAAATATAATTGAACGGTCACTAGGGGGTGGTGTGAACACAGCAATACAAATACAAAGAGGACTTGTATAGCAATTTTTCATAAAATAGGCTGAAAGGAAGTTGAATTGCCAAAGAAGGTCAACTCCCTTGAAAATATGCAGTAATAATAGTTGTATTTAGGATCTGAGGCTTTAAATGATATTTTTGTTTCACTGGTTCTTTTTTTTTAATTGAGTGGAAACCATCTGTTTCAGCGAAGACCGTACAGTTAGTGTTTCCCAAATGTTCACTACTTTAAAGCTCTAGAATGATGGCACAAATTCTAGTTGTTCTTTTCAGAAGCTTCCCTACCTTAGTTTTAAGCAATCAACAAAGGATCTATAAATAAGTACTGGCATAAAGGTATATATGTCTTGCATAGTCTTCATGTTTTGACTTTGCATAGTAAACAGTACTGTTGCAGGGGTGATGTACATACCTCTTGAAGCAGAGCTTAGTTCTGGAGTTGGAGTTTTAAAGGTTCCTTTCAATGTTGTAATGTCTTGCATGCTATTCATTACAGGCTTATTTATGAGGTACAGTAACTTTTCGAAGCAGATGGATTGAAATAGGCTGTCTTATTGCTTGGTGCCATAATTTGGTATTTGATGCCCCATTTTGATGATTTAAGATTAACAGCAAAAGATACCTAGTGAATCCGTAGAACAATTAACTCTTCCCTTGCTGCATGGTTCGGTTATAGCCACATACCCATAAGCTATACTCTTGTCTTGCAAAATGAGGCATTAAGCCCAAAAAATGGGGAGGGAGACAAAATGACACTGTGATCTAGAATGAACTGATCAAATCAGATCACCATATTTGAGTTTTTCCACTGTTCTGCAACATTGTGTGTTGATGTGGCTATCCTTTTCTCCTATCATTCCACCTGGAAAATGGCAAGCAGCTGAATAGCTGTCATCTGAATCTTGGTGCTTCAACAGTCTGGAGACATAAGCAGCTCCTCATGTGAGTTTCTGTTCCGCCAAGATTTTGCCATCATACACTACAGTCTAAGCAATGTGTAGCAGATGTTCTGTAATTCAGAAGTTTAATGCATGTGTTGTGCTGTGAAGACTCTAGGTTAATCCCCTTTCCTGTGGGAGGTAAAACAATTAAGTGGAAAGCATTGATGAACAGGAATCTTCACTTCTTTCCCTACTGTGTCCTGAAGGTACCGTTTTATTTCCTGCTGATCTTGGCACATCCCATCATCTGTAGGTAGTAGTTTTTGTCACTGTTGCCTGCTTTTAGACTTTGGCCTGGCCCTGTTATTTCAGTATCAAGTATTTTGTCTATTTGATGACCAATCTGGAGCCCAAATTAGACTGAAGGGTTTTTGGAGCAGGAACTTCTAAATTAAACTGTTGGAGTAAAGACTTTCATTAACTCTTTACCATTGTTAATGGCTAGGCCGTAAGTTTGAGTTGTGTGTTTTTTAGAAGGGATATAATTACCATAGAAGGTGTTTGGGTTTTTTTGTAGGAAGGACTCAAAAGTATATAGCTGGACTAGTAAGAGTAAATTAACTCTTCCTGTGAAATACTTGAAAAGCTGTGCAGAAGCCTCAGGGCTTGACTTAATTGAAGCTTGATCAAGTAGTCCAACTTCTTGCTGAGGTTCCACCTGTATGTTCAGTGAGATGGATAAGGCACAGACAGATAATGATGGCTTCTGTCTGAAGGAGATTGTGCTTTGAAGGCAAAAGACGACTACAGCGGATCAAAGGAAGATTTACCATGGAAGCGGAGTCTGTTTGGAGGAGGAGAGATTAGTGTCTTGGTATCATAGAAAAAGATAACTGTGATACAGATGAAAGATGGTAAAACTTGGCATCACCTGGTCAATGAGGTTGTTTTGTCTAGGGAGCAGCTTGTAACAGGCTTGAGAACAAGTGTTAAGGGGAAGAAATGAAGCTTGTATTGTCAGTGGCTTGAAATAAATGAGGCATAGTATGCTATGAGAAGACTGCAGTACCGATAGGCAGAGAGATAAAAGGGTGATGATGTGGGTTCTTTTTGTTCATAGAAAATGTGTCATTTAAGGAATAAAGTATGGATGTCACTATCAAATCTATTTGCAACAGTCAGAAAAAATTAACTTGTCCATATTCTGGTCAGTTCCTGTACAAAATTAATGTCATTAGTTTCCTACACAGAGGAAATAGAACATTGTCCTGTAGCAGCTGTTGATACTAGATTTGTACAGTAGGTTTGAAATTCTAGTTGTGAATGCTCCCTGTTCATGCGCTTCTGTTTGAGCGAAACTAGATATATTGAGCCTTTCTTGGTTGGGTATTTTGGTGGTGCTAAGAGACCAGATGAGAGTAGTTCATTTTTTTGCTTTGAATGTTGTCAGTGTTTTATCTGAGCTGGAGAACTTTCCAATACAGGTGGCAAATGTTTCTTCTGTTCATCACTTGACACATCACTAACACAATAGCAATAAGATTAAGTTATTTCTATGAATGCATTTGTTGCAATGCCTCTAAGACATAAACTGAAAAGGTTTAAGTAAGTTTTGACAAGTCAATGTCAGGAGTAGGCACATGCTAGTATATTAATGCTTTTGGACTCTTTTGCTTTAAAGTGATTAAATGGAAATTTAGTCTTATGTTTGTTGCTAACATTTGTGAACTCTAGTTATGTCTTTAAAAAAAAAAAGAATCCCCTATGGAATTTTATCCTCATATGGAATAACTAAGTTTCCTCTTAATTTTAGTCTTTGCTCTTTATAAAGGCTGTGGCTAATGAAACAGCTGCAAAAGTGGCTAAAAGACATCCTGTGCGCTGGAAGATAATTGTGTGTTTTCCAAGAGCTGGCCATTGGCAACCAGTACTGCTGATAAAAAAGCTCCATCTTCCTTTCCAGTTATTGCTGTTCATACAGAGAGATCCCAAATAAGGTCAAGTAGTGTGCTGAGGCAGAAGGACATTCAGAGCATCTGTGGCTTCTTTTGACGCAGTAGATGTTATACAACCACCAAAAACTGAGTGCAGTGCTTCACTGGGGTGGATGATAACAGTTTGTACTCGTGTTCATTGGGTTAAAATACAGCTTGTTATCTAATGAAGCTGGCCAAACTGCAAACTGACCTGTATTAGCAGGAACATGCTTCAGTGCCTTTCATGATGATCTGATTTGATTGTACTAGAGCTGCTACCCTGCTTTTTCTGTCATTTTTTGCTAGCCTGTTTGTTAAGCCAGGCATCGTTTGTGTTGATTTGATAACAGGTTTCAATCACTGATAATAAAACTTTTCTGTGACAAATGACCTCAGATCCGTGTCTCCTGCACAGTGTTGGCTGTAAGTAGAAAATTGGGACTGACACTTCCCTTTTTCAATGTTTTCTGTCTGGTTTAACAGCCAGTGTAAAAATTACAAATGAAGTGGCTTAATACTTTTAAATTAAAAAGGGGAGAAAGTTGATTTTTAAAATGTTGGCCAATAGTTTTTGCATAGTTTGCTTCACTGTTTCCTTAATAGTTTGATGGATCCTGCTACAGACCAAAAGTGAAATTAAGCCTTTTTTTCTTTTTTTTTTTTTTAAGGCAAGTAGAGGGGTATTATAAAACTTAAGAGCTGTCAGAATTCATGTTTTAAGTGTTTTAATTGATCAGTTCTGGTTATTGAAGAAAGTCAGGTTGATCTAGGCCCTACTTCACGGCTTTACAAAAGTAAAGACTAACGTAAGGACCTAGGATTGGGAGAAATTTTCAGATTCACACACAAATATTAAACTTTTATGTTTTTGAGAAGTTAATTAAAATGAGAGTATATTTTGCCTAGCATTGAACTCCATAGCACTGAACACTGTAATAATGCATAAACCAGAGAAAACATGGTGAAATTGAATTGTCCAGACTCAAAGAAATGCTGAAAAGTAAACATCTGGCATTAAACATGAAGTAATATACGCATCAAAGTTGGTTTGGTTTTTTTCTTTTCGTTTTTATTAAATGTGAAAATGTTCAGAGGCATAAATGTCTGCTAGTTGCCTTTTGTGACTGTGACTTGTGCTTTTGAAAAAAAAAAAAAAATCTCATTTCAATGTGGTAAATGATTGCTTTAGAATACTTTCTTTAACGGTTTTCTTTTGGCTCCTGACAATACTTCATCGGTATGGCATGTCTGGTGACCTGCGTGAAAGTCTCAGTGTAGGACTAAGATACTCTTACAGAAGCTCTAACACAGTGCTGCGCAGACCAAACCTTGGAGAGGCTCCTTTGAAAACCCTATGCTGGTGTTGAAGACCAGTGCAGGCACTCATATGATCCTGGCAGGATGTTACCAGACAACCTTACAAATCCCTGTGAGGCTGGAACGTGCCAGTATTCCTGCTTCACAGACGAAGCACAGAAGGATAAAGTACAAAGACATTTTTAAAGTACCTGAGTGTTTTAAAAGTGGAAGTACAAATGTACTTGTGTACAAATGAATAGAACAGACTATTTCAGATGGAAGGGACCTACAACGATCATCTAGTCCAACTGCCTGACCACATCAGGGCTGACCAAGTTAAAACTTGTTACTATGGGCATTGTCCAAATGCCTCTTGGGACATGGACCGCCTCTTTAGGGAGCCTGTTCCAGTGTTTGAGCACCCTCTTGGTAAAGAAATGCTTCTTCATGTCCGGCTTAAACCTCCCCTTGTGCAGCTTTGAACCTCCTTAGTATAAAAATACTTCCTGCAGTAGTGGCTTCTCCCCACGTCAGAAAACAAGCAAATGTGCTGGGGAATTGAACCTCAGTGTCAAGGGAATGCTCCCACTAACTGCTGGACCAGCTTTCTTCTCAGCAGATGAGAGATGGGACTTGTTTCTGTGGAAATAAGCCCTAGTGAGAGGCTCAATGCACAGGAAGCACTGAATGCAACCAAGCCACAACCAGCTCTGCTCTGCCTTAGTGGTTTTCTACAATGCAGTCTGTGGGTCAATAGCTGGGCAACTTCAATGCAGCAACTAGTCCGTGTTTGGTGTTTCAGCCAGTACTGTCAGCCTGATGCAATGCCCCTCCCTTAAGGCAGGTAGTTCTTTCTGCTGGGTTCAGATAGCTCATGAGATGACTTTCCTCTCTTCCTTTAAAAGCTCTCTTCAGAGGTAATGAGGCTAGTTGGCAGTGTTTTAGTAATTTCTGCTACAGAAAAACTCCTGTGTATCAGCTGTCTTGAAAATAGATTTCCATGTCTCAGAAATACATTTCTAGTGGCTTATGTGGGAATTAACTTTTACTTTTGTCAATGATGATAGACTAATGTAATTTTGTACCCTTTTAGTCACACAAGTCCGCTGTACCCATAACTGGCTGCTTAACTAGGGGCACTCTGTGGTTTACAACTTGTTCAGAAGGTATGTCCCTATGTTCATTAGCAAAGTTCATTATTCCATAACATAAACAACTTGTACTTTGAAGTAAATACTGCGTGTGATCACTACTGATTTTAATGTTTTAAGAGGTGGGTGAAGGTGGTTCTTAAATCTTCCATCTTTTGCTTTTCCCTTGAAGAAGCCTGAGGTTTGTTTAACCCCCAAGACTGCTTAGCCAAGAAGATATCTTGTCTTCATTCAAGCTGCCTGTTGCGTACAGACCATGCTTCTTTCTGAAACCTGTTTCAGTCCTTTACACTCACCTCTGTATGGCAGTTGCCCTGATACTTGTCTCAGGGCAGATAACCTTAGTGATATATCTCCATGTTTCTTGTGTTTCTACTTTGCATCCCCTCCCTTTCCATCCTGATGGTGTCTCTTTGTTCTGCTCAGAGGTGCTTTTTCTAGCTTTACTTTCCCATAGACTGTGTAAGAATGAACAATAATCACATAGCTTATATAAAGCAATTTATCAGCTTTTTCCCTAGTGGTTGATCAATGCTCCACTGGCACCTTTGTGCGTCCAAGTGGAGGAACCTGAAGTTGCTATCTCCAGAGTTGAGAGAAGGTTGTAGAGCAGTTTGTATTGCTGCTGTCCTGTGGATGAAAGGAGATACACTTCCCAGGTATATCAAGGTGCCACAGTTCTTCAGTCCTGTATTAACCCTCTTTCTTTAGTAAAGATAGAAAATAATTTCTGGAGGGTTTCTCAATTAGGAAACAACCAACCAACCCAAAATAAAAAATGACAAAACCACAAAACAAGCCTTTCAGTGCCTCACTTTTATTGGAATTAGTAAATGGAAATAGAAGAGTACTATAGCAGACACCTACCAAGTAAACACTATGCACAAGGTACTTCTGAGGTCCATTCTTCAACTAATACTTCTCCATAACTTCAGTGACAGTTCTAGCAACACTACAGAGAGAATAGATCCTTCAATCCCAGATGCAGTGATGCTTCTCTTGCTTTTCAGCTTAGTTCTCCAAGTATTTACCACCCCAAGTGTCTTTTTTATTTATTTTTATTTGTTTTACCACTTAAATAGCTGTCTTGGGATGTAAAGTGCAGGAACAGGTGTAAAAGACTTTTCATGCAGCTTGCTGAGTAAGCAAAATGTTTTTATCTAGCTATTTTCAATCTACACAAACTTCAAGAGCAAGTATCTCGCTTTTCAGTGAAGATAGTCAAAGAGATTGTGCAAAGTAATCCTTTAGCCAGCAGAGGACTGTAGAACCACGTACCACACAGTTACAGATGCAAAAATGTACAATCACAAAGAGTAAGGGGAAAACCCATGTAGCAAACTATGTAGTCGAGACAGTTTCTTAAACATGGTAAAATACTGAAAGGGAGGGCTCTTTTCTTTGTTTGTTTCTCATTAAAGGATTTAATTTGCCCCAGGTTCCCCTTGTCGATGAAGATCTATGGGAATTTTGTTTACATTTTGAAGCACATTGCCAAGAAGAGTACTTCATATGGCAAGTATACTGAACCTTTTGGGGGAATGACAACACTACAGAAATGGTGGCGCATTCCCTAAAGGAAAACATACTTCATTTGTAATGAACATTATGTCTGCAGAATCTAATGGCACAACCTCCTATTCAGTTTATGTAAAATAAAACAGGCCCATATGTTGCTGCTTTTAGAGTTTGGGTGTTTAAATTAAATGTTGTTTAATGAATATTCAAGCCCATTTGCTCAAAAGTTGTGCTCAGCGTAGCATCTTTTTCCTCTGTCTTCAATCTTACCTAGGGTATTAAGCCATTACAAGAGGGTGCTAAAGCAGAGGCATCTGTTTCTAACTAAAACTTGGACATTAAAATGCCAGAGCAGATGAGAGGGTAAATAAAGACATACAGTAAGAGGATCATATTATTTTTTGTTTTGTAATTAAGACTGAGGAAGGTTCGATATGCATGGCACCCTTTAAGAAATGGGAACATTCACTGTGCTATTACAGCAGCTGCGGTTTGGGTATGTTATAGTGGCATATTCACTCTACTCCCCATTTCCTATAGGAGTTAATTCAGCTTTTTCAGTATGTGCGGGCCAGATCCTGTGCTGGGATGCCTCAGCAGACTGTTTTCTAGAGACATTTGCATCTGTGTGGGGCTGTAGGCAGCTTCTAGATCTTCATGCCTGGGTGTGGGCAGGCTGACTAGAGGCACTTCATAAAAGCTGGGGTTCACGTACTGCCGGTAACAAGGTTTTACCTTTTATCATCCGTCCCCAGCCCAAAGTCAAGTAGAAATATTAGTAGGCTGGAAGAAATCCTCTGGAAGCCAGATCTGTCCTATTGACTGCCCTATTGAATGGTCTAGACTGGTCAGACCTGAAATGCATTGGGCATTTGTCATCAGAGGTCGGGAACTGCACCGTGAGAGGTTTCTTTGAGTTGGGAAGGAACCTGTGGCTACAAACAGGTGGTTGAATTCAGTCTCATTGTGCATTTACTTGCATCTATTAAATCAAGTTTTTAATTCATGAAGGCATTCCTGTGTATGTTTAAATCTATGTCTTTTCAGGAAAATCAACAAGACAAAACCTGAAATATGTACTTAAATAATTTTCAGGAACTTTATCTTGGAGTCCAGAAATTGACAGCACTATCCTCTTTTTTTAATGGCTTGGAAAAAAAATCTCATTAGAAGACAGCTGGAATGTAAACACAAATCACAATAATTGGCTTTTACATATTTTCATGAGGGTTCTTCAGATGCTTGTTTTTACTGCACAAGTGCAATATTGTAGCTATACAGTGAAGCCCTCTTCAGAGAATAATTGATACATGGATAAAATACTTAAAAACATTCCCTAATGCTGTAAATCTAAATGAAGGCCAAGACTATTACATGAGAAAAACGAACATACTAACCCTCAAATTCTTTAAAACTCAGTTATTTGCTAGAGCTTCCCTGGCCTAACTAATTCCACTGTCTCTACTGAGCTGGGTTGTTAGGCATCCGTTAGTACAAGAACAGAACAAGAAATTGCCTGCCCAAGAGGTGTCACCTGAAGATAGTTAACCTGTTCTGGGCATGTCTGTAGACACAAAAATTCACCATTTATCTGTCTCTTTTAGAGTATTTATTAGGGATCTCCAATTAGAAAAAGAAATCTCTACATAGATAAATTTAATAAAATTAGCAATACCATCATTTGTCTGCAATGTGAACTTCTGGGGTGAACCACGCTTTAATTTCTTCTTGTCCTTCAACAGGAAATTATGCTATCCTGGCTACTGTACAATAAGCAGTGAGAGACAGTCCTACCCTGAAATACTGATTTTATATTTGCATCTCAATTCTGAGCTCCAAAAACTTGCGATACATAGGAAAATAATTTTTTTCTTTTAAAAGCTTGATATGATTGAGAAAGACTTAGTAGGATAATTATTTTATTTCTAAAATGTAGCTCTATGTTAAACTTATTTCTTATGCAATCCTCTGTGTATATACAGTGAGTATATCTACGCACTGAAGTGAAACAATTCTTTCTGATTTTAGCATTTATTATTTCTATGGAGCCAACCCTGATGACAAAGGGAAATGAACTGTCTCTTGTTTGTCATCCATGGGACTGTTCAGTGGTTGCCATCAGATACTGTTTTCTAAACCCTCCATGTGCATGGGGGTAACAAAAAAAAACCCAAACCCCAAACGTTGGGATATTTCTGGAGTCAGACTGCACTGCAAGTGAGTATATGCGTGTATGCTGAATTTGCGGATAATCTGCTCCTTTTAGCTATAGGATAAATACAGTCTGAGCAATATTATGTTATGTTGATAGGATGACTAAAGTATAGGTGGCTTGAAATCACTGGCAAATGGCTTCCCCAGTCGCCAGTGTCTGTTTGACTTCAAGTTTCTAGAGCCCTCTATCAGACAGTATCCTGGCCAGTTCAGCATACAGAAATTAGCCCACAATTCCCATTTTGTTTCCCTATGTCCCTCCTTTTGAAGGACTCCCACCTTTCACCATTCACAATTTGTTTAAATTGCAGAGAGTAAACTATTCTCCAAACACCAGTAAAATATAAAAGACTTTTTTTTTTTTCCTATCATGCTTTAAAACACAGTAGCTCTTTCTTCTTCACCTTTCTTCTTGTCAGCTATAACAAACACAAATTGTCCCTAAGGAGAAAACAAACACTTGCTGTGGTATGCAAACACTCTATGAATTCATGGCATCAGTACTAACATGGCTTGTTTCAGCACCCATTTAAAACTCATTCTCCTGTACCTTATGTCATCTTTTCCTGGCTATCTATCCAGGTTCCTCCAGGTTTGTCATATTAATCTGGCATCCACCCTTTTGAATGCTAAAATGCGTTATCCCCCCTTTCTACGGTAGTGTGCATGTTAAAACATTGAAATATTTTTGCATCCTCCTTAACGCTGTATAGGAAAGATGAAAGAGGCCGTGGAGAACAATTGTACATCATGGATCTAGCCCTCAGGATAGGAATGATACTGATGACAACCTGTCGAAATGCTGAACTTGTGTTGTTGTTTGGATGAAAGAGAGAATGCAAATGAGGGATAAGGAGAAAAGAAAAGCTTCAGGACGGGCAAGAAGGATTTTCCAGCAACAGAATAGCAAACATTGTCAGAGTGCTTGTGATTACAAGTAATATAGCCCTCCACTGTTCGGAGCCAGAAATGTCTCTACCTCATTTACACTCCTTCCCAAAGATATTATAATGACTGAAAGAAAATAAATCTAGACAGATTCCACAAGCTACAGAAGGAAGATTTGCTTTATTAAAATCTTAGAAAAGACTCTTGGACTCTGCTTGCGTACTGCCGGCCAGGAGCTATCTGGGTGTAGACTATGAAAGTTAATGCATTTCCATGATGTTTTGGGTTTGTATATATGGCAAATTTATATCATTAAAAAAAGTGATAAATCGGTTAAGAGGCATAACCCCTTCATGTAGATGTTCTCACCTGGTTTCAGTTTCTCTTCTTATAAGTTATTTTAGCTTGATTAGACAGTTAAATCAATGCTGTTTTCTGTTATAACTGAGACCTTTAGGACTATAACTACTGATGTTAGCAGTAAGGCAGTTGACTGCTTTGGGGGAGTAAGAGATATAATAATGCCTAAGTTTGTGGGATGCATTTCCGTGCTTTACTGTAAACAAAGAACCAACATGCTGTAAAACCTATACTTTTTCTAGAAGACAGCCGGTAATTATGCTATGTATGAAGCAGCCCATTCCCAGAGCTCACACAGGTGTTTTTGGGGAGGGAAGAACTCTGTTTTCCACCCAGCTTTTAGGCAACACAGTGCAAATATAATCCAAAAAGTGTAAGCAGCACTAGGTAGAATCACTACAAAGAGGAAAGCTGATTCTCTCCACTACTGTCTTTTTCTGTGCTATCCCTCCCCCTTGCTTCCCCCCATTGCCTTGCAGGTAGGACATTAAAAGAAGTTGTGTATGAGGAACTGAGAGTAATCGGAGCACAGCAGTCTTTCTTGATTTATTACTTCATTCATTAATCCATATATAAAATGCAATTTAGGACAAGGCTCAGAAATCCTCAGTCTGACATGTTCTCACATATTTGATAAACGATTCCACTGGAAGAGGCTTGTAGGGCATCTGCAGTAAATTGTGCCGAGATCTATTTCTCAAAACATTTTTACTCTTTCATATCAAATTAGAGGATATCTCGTAGATAAGGGTAAGTGATGGGATTTCTATCACTTGGATGCATGTGGAGGAGCACAAGCAACCAGCACCATAAGAAAGCCACAGCTTCAGGACAGTCCTCTTGAAAATAATTCTCAGAATTGTTTCCTTTTAGCCCAAAGTTTTTAATAGTCATTGAGATGTTTGAAGACATTGATATAAATATTGTTTTCTCTAATTATCCAAAGGAAGAAGCACTGTGATATATGGATTCCATTTGAGTTATTCCAGGCAGAATGTGGATTCTTAATATCAACTTGGGGGAGCTGAACAAAATTTTAATATAGCAGTCACACAATCTCCACATACAGGGCCAGGATACCAGCAAGACTCTAAACTTGGAAACTGCATTCCTTTGATTAAGCTAGAAGGGGGGGTGGGGGGGTGGAACAGAGTTTCAGTTTTGCAGAACCCTCCTCTCTCTCCAAACTGTCTCCGCAATATATACCCATCACTGCACTGTCCTTAGGCTTTCCTCTCCCCTTCCACCCTGTTTTTGATACTCTTTCTACACATAATATTCCCTTCTCCTGGCTGCTTTCATTCTTCCCTACGGCTTTTTCAGGCTATCCCTCCAGTTGATGCCATGTAGGAAACAGTGAAGAAAAGGAACGTCACTAGCAGGAATCTGTGGAAGCGACTAAGTGGGAAGGTGTTTACGTCTCACACGCTTGCATGTGAGAAATACATTCACCCAGTCAAGGTAACTACAGTCATCTTCCACCTTGCTTTATCAAACAAGGATGCGGTGTAGGAAAAAACATTTGCAGACCTTGATTATTCTGACAGCTTACTATAATTTGTGTGCTCCTTGCATGGTAATATGCACATACATGTAGAGACATGTATACAAGTGCATGCCTGTGCTCCTGTTGTTTGAATGGCAAACAGGTCAGACAATTCCCAAGCTCCCATTGATATATCAGAAAAAAAGGGATATAAAGTGGACATTCCCCTTCTCTTCTGTGCTGTGCTAAACAAATCCTACAAATTAGAGAACGGAATCAGCTTAGAGCAAGACTGTACTCAGAAACCGTTCATTTACAGCTACAGTAGGGACCTACTGTCAGCCATGGAACTTTGCGACAGGGTGAATGAAGCTTTAATGCTTTATTTGTCAGAGAAAAAAAGAATTCAAATTAGCAAGATTTGGTCTTGAACAAACAATTTTAGCTTAGAGCTAATGAGCTGAATTGATCTCTATTTAAAATCTCAACCTTAAAAAACAGGATTACATTGATCTTCTAGATATTTAAGATTTAGAAGCCAAATTTTCTCTCTTTTCTTTGGATTACATTTTGTTGAGACAGTAGCAAATAAGTTAGACTCTGAATTCTAATGACTGCTTCTTTCTCTCATTCTTGCCAACCCTTTAGTTCAAGCACCTTTTGTCCATTTCTCCAAAAATTTAGTACAAAATGTCTTCCTAAAGACCAGACGTGAATTCAGGGATGCTGGCTTCTAACAGAAGGTTAGCTGCAACATTACCTCTACATCTGCAGTGAACGCAGTATGCTGCAGATCTCAATCAAGTATTTAAATTCTCTGTGGATATATAGATTATTGCTGCTGTGCAAAGGAAATCTTTCTGCTACCCTTGAGTAATATCCTCTAGCCTTATTCAGCCTGAAAGTATTTATCAGAAAGTCATTACTGCTGTTTTGTTTGCATATAGCTTTCATTCCTTGTATTTTAATGTCTGGACAGCATTAGCTCAATTAGTCTAATGAACGAGTAGGTCTTCTAATATTTACTATCTAATTAGTTTATTGGCCTAGATGTAATGTGCTAGGTCTAACTGTGCAATGTGTCTAGCCAAGACTGTTCTGAAGAACTTTGTGGTCTATTTCTTTGATATTTTGGCCCAGGGCTTTTTGGAAGAAAAAGAATGGGCTAATTTCTGTATCTGTTTTCCTAAAGATTGTCAAAATAATAAAGTATCTAGAAAAGGTGATACTCTTGCCTTACTAAATCCTAACCAGAGGACTCTGAATCCCTTCTATCTAGGGCAGTCTGGATGGATTGGATAGCACCTGAGAAAGAAATTAAAATAAAGGGCTATCTTTTGATTTCCAGCTGACACATAGCACGCAACAACAGAAACAGAGGACAACACAGTGGAATGTATAGCAAGGATCATAAAATGCTCTTCTCTCTCCAAAACAAATAAAAGAACAATTGCATAACAGATGTTAGTTGTATTACTTATTAAGCTACTTGAAAGTACTGAGATCTTACCAAGAAGAGCTCATCTCAAATCATACTGATACACTATGAATGGAAACGATTGGAACAAACAGTGTCATATATAACTAAAGTAGCTCAGACTGTTTCTTAAAAAGTAGAACAACAACTTCAATTAAAGCTGTTTTTTCCCCCTGCTTATTTATTCTATGAATAAAAGATAGGTAGTTTATCAAAAGACTCCTTCTAGCAGGCTGAACAGCTTTACAGGTTGATCAGCATTAGCCCTAACATGAAGGGTTGTATCTAAACCCAGCTGCAGGTACTGATTCTGTAACAGGCCCAGCTGATGCTCATTTTCTGTGCAGCAGGGTTAGCAGGTCAGTGGTGTAACACAGCTGATTTTATCAGAGCCCGGTGAGACAGGGGGCTTTTTCTACTGGCAGGCTTGAGACTTAGACTTCTTACCCTGATGGTTCCTCAGAATTTGAAAACCCAGAGAAAGAAGGCTCGGGAGCAGATGGCTGAGCATTCCTGGGCTTGTTTCCTCTGGATAAGAAGGTGGAAGAATAACTGCTTAACTGAAAAGTGTCTGAATTCCCTGAGGATCATTAGCTTAGCCTGAAGTTCAAGGAGAGCAGCCTTAAGAAGTCTTGAACTCTGATAAAGGTAGGAAAACTCTGGGATCTCTGTATAAGGTTGCTGGAGATTCCCTGCTTTTATTCAGTAACTGAAAATGCTTAAAAGAAAGAGCAAAAAGTTAAATGTGTGAGTGAAATAGTGTCTTACTGTATTTTTCAGCTTGAAAAAAAAAAAGGCAGTTTGACCTGCCTCTTAACTTGAAGTTGTCCTTTGCCTTGTCAAAAACAAATAGAATATAGAAAAGTAAAAAGAGCATGCTGTTAAATGCTAAAGAAAATACATTAGAAAGAAATATCTGGAAATAAGGTCTTTTTTGTAATTACTTTCACTTATTAGCCCCTTAGGCTTTGACCGAAAAGGTGGCCTTATAAAAAGGTGTTTCTTATTCACTAGTTCCATCAGTGTTTCCAGCTAGTCTAGAAACTAGAATTGGGGTATGGAAGGAAAATCTCTTCCTATTTACTCAGTCTCTCTTTATGCCATATGGCATATCCTCCAATTTGGAGGCTGTGTATCTTTGTTTCTTTTAAGCTATGCTCGAACCTGATGATGCAAATCATCATGCACAGCCTTAGGGCCTAAAATGGAGACATATAGGGCTATATAGCTTCGTGCGTTTGTGACTGTAAAGTTACTGGTTGCATCTGCTTTTCATTTGTATTCCTCAGTGTTACAAGGAGTGTTGTGAATTCTAGGGCATTGCCAAGGTTTACTACAAGATATCTGTACTTCTGGTTGTAAGGAATTTGTCTCGAAGGAAACTTATGGTGCCTTCTAGTCCCAGTTTACTCAAATGATAACAGATATCAAAGGCTTCCAGAGATGGACATTGGATTATTTATTTAATGTAAGATCATCATCATAGGGGTTAAAGTTATGGTTAGGAGCTATAATGAATACAGGAGTCTATCCACAGAGCTTGAGAGTATGGTCTGAAAGACAGTCATGGGATGCAGCAGGTATTTTCCTCTTGAAATACTTGCTGTGGCAATTCAGTGATCCACCATTAAGATGAAAAGGACACAATGGGCTATTTTAGCCTTAGGGCCTTTTTCTTCTGTACAACAGCATCACTGCTAATGATGCTGAATGGGACATCCCAAATAACTAACTTCTGGAAGCTAAAGCAATTTGTGAAACATCTTAGAAATGTTTGTGGAAGCCTTGGGTAGGTGTGGAAATAAATATGAAAAAAGTGGCCTTTCACTGTTTCATATATTATTTACACTCATAGTATATGAAATTGATTAGTGTGGTGTCAGAATTACTTTTGTGTGCCACACGTGTTAACTGAAAAAATGTGTAACTGCAATGCAAGGATGGGAGGTGGTCTTTGGGTAGCAATTTTGCTTCCTGGCTTTCAGGAAGCTATTTACATTTGGGCAGGAGAAAGGAGATAGACTTGGCCTTTCATATTACCGGGTTTGAGAAGTCTTGACATGAATTATTTTAGAATAAGTCATTTCTCTGATTCTCTACCTTGCTAACTGCTGCTGTATTTCATGAAGATGGATAATATGTGGTGGATGCCCCTGCTGTCATGGGCGGTAGTAGAACACTTACTGACATTCAAATAATCATCGCTATGTTTCAGGATTAACAGATCACATTATGGTTTAAAAAAAAAAAAAAAAAGACATTTTAAACTGTCCTTGTAGCATTTCAGGGAACTGATTCTATCCTGATCCACTGTTGGAAGGTTCAACCAGTGAACTGAGTCTTTGTGAACAATTACATATTGGAGGAAAAGTTTTGTCCCGATGACAAAAGGTGTACGATTTCCTAAAGATGCTAGTCTATATTGTTAAGCACTTCTAATATATTTGGAAGTCTGGTGTCATATTCCATTGTTGTAGAAATAACCACTTGTATGGTGTACCAGCATGTCAACATATCAGAAAGCAGTTCTGATGGCTGTACTGGTAGTATTGATTGACTCTGATCAATAATGGTACAATCAAAAATAGCATGAGCACTGTGTACCCTTCAGCTGTGGATGTGTTTTTTTGCAAAATGGGACTATTTCACTTTCTGAAACTGCCTTTCATTCTCACCTAATGCTGCTGCTTTCCTCCTCAGTGGAGTTATGTGTAAGCTATGATGATGCACCTCTAAAACAAGTTTGAATGCTGCTTTGTAAACATTTATATATGTTTATAAATTGGTCCCAACATATCCTGTTATCTTATCTCTGAGCTCTGATTGTTAATAAAGTAATTTCTGATCCCTTCTACTTCACCCATATACATTCACATAAATTCATGTGGCAGTTTAGAGCCAATTAAAATTTATAAGCCACAAGTAGTGAGTGAAATTCTAAGGATTAATTTACTCACTGGAGTATTAATCTGTGTAATGTAGTAGGTTATCCTTCAGTAAACTTGGCTATATGGATATGGGGAGATACATTTCCTTGCATGTTTTACTGTAAATGCAGTAATTGGTCCCACTGGGCTGTTGAGCTTGAATGGTTACAGCCAGGAGTACCACCGCAGCCTTGGTATGAACCCTGGGTAAAAGAACCGAATCAGCAATATGAAATCCAGCCGTGTTTATCTAGCTGGATCCATCTTGCTTTTCATTCCCTGCTCAGAGTTTGAGAGCAGGAAAGAAAAAGTGAAATAAATAAAATTAATTAAAATTGAAAACAAAAAGACAGCCCTTGCCATGAATATCAGAAAATATTACCTATTCCCTCTACCTTCCCCAAACCTCTCCATTTAAAGAAGCAATTGAGAAGGAATTGGAAAAAGGAAGCAGTGATCATAAATTACTTAATACATTTGGCAAAAGGAGCTTCCTCCTTAAGGCTTGTGAGTTAGGATCTTTTTACACTTGGAAGACCTAATTGATCAAGCCTAGTAAATCTGACTTTTGTTAATGGGTTTTTAACTATCATTTATTCAGCTAATGATCTTGCTGATAGGGAGCAGGGACAGAAAGAGATTGTGGCTCATGAGGGGCCACAGGAAAAGCTGGTGCCTGATCCAATGTTTTAATTTAGATCTTTTCCTCTCTGCTTCAAGATGTGCTTCCTTTCATCAATTTCTGCCTTTCTCCTAAGTTATTAAGTGTGAGCTTGCTATGGTAAACGCACTAGAATTCATACATGTTTAAAAAAAAATTAAGAAAATAAAGCTGGAAAAAAACCCAGGTGTCAAGGAAGCCTGGAAAGATCAATTATTTTCAGAGTTTTCTCTGGAAAAACCCAGTCAGGACAAGCAAATGAATAAATAAATATGCTCTAGAAACTTGTATCCTGGGAGCACTGAGGTTTCAAGATGAAGAGTTGCAGCAAGGATTCCTCTCCTAAAGAGGCTGAGCATGGTATTCAGCCCTGGTTTTTCACTGGTGTCACTGGCTGTGGGTTGGAAAGCCAGCATCCCTGTTATCTCATATTATTGGATT
Organism: Haliaeetus leucocephalus; assembly: GCF_000737465.1. Taxonomy (NCBI): domain Eukaryota; kingdom Metazoa; phylum Chordata; class Aves; order Accipitriformes; family Accipitridae; genus Haliaeetus; species Haliaeetus leucocephalus. The sequence goes on from NW_010972665.1 coordinate 4,941,714, forward strand.
TATCTGTCATATTCCCTCTGACAGGGATGATACTGAAAGGCCAAAACCTGCTGAATTGCCTTTATCTGGATGATGTGAATTATCCCTGTCCAACCTCCTAGTTCTAATTCTTGTGTTTGTGAATCGATGTGGAGCAGAAGTACAGGTGTAAAAAAAGGTAAAATGGATATCTGCAGGTAATTCTGTGTCAGCTGGGAGCAGAACACAAGTTCTTCTCCTTGGTGAGCCCTGCCCCGCCTCCTAGGCTGTGCATCTTTCCAAACCCTTCTTCCTAGCCCCCAAACATCAGGTCCTTGGGGAACTGTCTGTCCCTTGGACAAGTTTAATCCCAGAGCAGGTTATAACTTTGCAGGCTGCTATGTAGCAGTGAAAAATAGGCATAAATCATGGTATGGCTTCCGGGCTTACCAGTCACTGATTGCCGGCTGCATGTTATGCTAGGCTGTGCGTGAAGAAATCATGTTAGCTATGCATTTCAAGAAAGTGGGGAAGAACTGGCTGGTTTCTGACCTCTTTATAGCACCAATGCTGGAACAGAGCCCAGAATAAAGGCATAGGATTTAAGGTTTTTTAACTGGAAATCATGCCAGTGTGCATTCATGTATGCAATTAAGCTAAAAGACCTTTATTAAGACTGTCCAACTTGGAAAAAAAAAATCAAAAACTGTGGAAATAGGGTCATATATAACACAGGTGCTGTGAGGAAAAAAACAAAAACCCAAACAAAAAAACAGCTCGAAAAGGTACACCAAAGAATCTGCTGTTAGGAGTAGAAATTACCTTTCAGGTGTCATATATCTGACAGAAAGAGTAACCTCTGTCTCGGTCAAATTCAAATGTGTATTATCTGGTTTTAAATGGTACTTTATTTCATACACAGGTATGTACTCTGAAGAAAGCAAAACAAAAAACTGTGTGGTACATTTTAAACTAATTCATGGGGGAATGCTACCTTGTTTCATACCATATTATTTCTAAATTGCTAACACTAATTATTTCATCCACCTTCTCTCTCTCCAATTACTGGAGCTTGCATACATTCCATTTTTGTGTGCACAGTTTTCTAATTATCTTCTATAAGGTATTACTACTATATCCCTGCAGAGAACAACAGAATTTGGTAGAGGTTCATAAATGCATTTAAAAACCCTCTAATGGGTACGTGAATGTGGGGGAAACGGTGATTTTGTTCTAGCTTTTTAGATATCTGCCTCTATTCAAACAGTGGCATTCAGGAGATGGAGATTTGATTAGTATAGTTTTGTTCCATGGCATTATTTTCTGGGGGGGACTCTGGTAAGAGTTGTCTTCCATAAAGGTCCCCATAATAAACACTAAAGCTTGTCATTTGTTTTCACAATTCTCTGTCCTTATTTTTTTGTTACTCGAACTCAGTTGCTTTTATAGGTTTGTTTGGGGGTTTTTTTGTTGGTTTTTTTTTTTATACTGAGTGTCCAAAAAGGATCCTCACCTGTTTGAAAGCAAAATGGTATGAAATTGCAAGTATCCCAGTGTAATTGTGAATATTGTGGACTTTATAACATAATTTACTCTTGCAATTGCTATAGTCACTTTGTATTTGAATGAAACATTTTTTTTCTCCGTGACCTGAACTGAAATATTCCCTTGCCAAGGATTTACCAAGATTTTACTATGTATAAACAGAACTATAAAATAAACTGCCATAAAATGAAAACTCTTGCACTTCTAACGTTGCACCTGAACAATTGGTTGGATTCTCCACCGGGGAAGTAATGATTTTTTGTGGTGCTTAAACTGAAGAGACTTTCACTCGGATGTAGCAAGGCCAGCTCTTGGGTAAGGGAGGGCTATTTCGAAAGCCTTGGCTAGCCTTAAAGACCTTTAAGGGGGCTGAAGGGTGCAGTCCCAGCCATAGCTGTGTCTAGCCTGTACCTCACTGGCACCAGCCTGCCCCTGTTCCCAGGGACATGCCTGGAGCTGGGGCTACGCCGTTCCCTGTCTGTGCTGGGGAGCCCTGGCAGCGCCTGGACCATGCCCGAGGGGGTAAGCCTGGACCCAGTGTGACTTCGGTTTGGTAGTTGTAATAAGGGTGAATAAAACAATAAGCAGCTTTTAGCTGAATGGAGAGAACTCCACTGGCTTAATTAGGCTTTGGATCAGGACTTCAGAGAGTTGATCCTTTTTTCTAACACACAAAAACTGAAGCCTTGACCCTATTTGCCTAAATACTTAGTGGTGCAAACTGCTATAGCATAAGGAGCTAATAGTATTGACTGTGAAATGCGTAACACACAGGCTGTTCTCTGGTGTGATACAAAGAATGTCTAGCATGGTGCATGTACTCAGCTGGGAGGGCAGATTTAAAACTTGTTCAAAGCACTGGGAGAATAAAGCAGTTTCTGATTTATTTCAAATCTGGATCTATATCAAGAAGAGTGATAAGATTGCAGGCAGATGGGGTGTTTTAAGCAGATCAGTTAGAATTTCAGGATTACTGGGGGGTTTGTGGGTTTTTTTCTTAGCCTGGTGCTGTGGTCCTTTTAGAGATATAATGGCAAAATTGACGCGTTATTTGGTCTTTTTTGGTCCTTAAGTGACCTGTATGAATTCATGTGAAACTGTTTGATTTAACTTCCTGTAATGTATTTGAACTACTTATTCTCATAAGTTACCTTTGAGACCACTGTGAAGCAGCATTCTTTCTCTTCCACCCCAATGCCACTGATGTTTGACTGTCTCTCTGCTACTGTACCATTTCACATCCCACAATGTGCCCTGCTATTTCATGGAGAAAGTATCGAGTTCACTGATCTACAGCTGCACCTTACTGAACTTCTGCAGTGTCCCTCGGTCTTCTTTAGGTCTCTGGTTTGATCTTTCTTTCTGCCTGTTATAAGTTACAGCTGAAAAAGCTATTCTCTGCTGATTAAAATGCAGGATGAGCTGCCTGGCATTGCTCTTGGCAAACATTGCCCTAGTCACTAGGGTGGGGAACACATGGAATAATGAGCTTTAATCCTTGTTAATAATACATATGAAACATGCAGGCCAGCCAGCCTTGGTTGTCAGAAGACTGTGATTTACCAAGCCTTGCCTCTTTGGAAAGAAGTGATGAAGATTGATCACTGCTTTTTGTCCACTGATGTTTACTTCCCATTTATTTTGTTCTTGACCTTTGTGCCTCATGAGCTTCATCACATGTTAGCAGATGCTCATGTGGGCTCTTGCATGTCAAAGAACTGGCTCGTCAGGCAGTATTTTTCTTTCTTTTTTTTTTTAAGGTAGTAATTCCTGTTTGTGCACTGGTACGAAGTCTGTGCTTAAACTTGCGTAAGGAGGCATTTGATGCAGGTGTCAGTCTCTGGGTGTCCGTGTGACTGTGTGTTGAGGTGACGCAGCTAGTGCCCATAGCATGATTTTTGTTCTCACTCTACATGTGGAAAACCCTGAGACATGGGGGCTCACCTATAGCTGTTGGTCTGTGGAAGCTGCTGTCCCAGGCTGAAAAGGCCCAGCTGGGTTGTGGAAGAAAGGGCATAATTTACAAGTTTCATGTGTGTTTTCTTTTTGACCAGAGAGATGCTATAGATAAGGTGGGGCCCCTTCACCTTGCGCCAGGCTTCATCCCAGCTGGCTTGTGCCTGCCAGCCTCCCAGCTGCAGGCTGGCGTTGGAGTAGCAGAGGTGGAATGTACCAATGCCTGAAGCTGTGGGAGTGAGTTATTATCATGATGCTTTTGCTGCTGTGTCCTCTGTTGCCCTGGGAGGGCGAAGATCCTGTGATAACCAGCTGTTTGGGCTCCTCTGCTGTCCCCTGGCTCTGCCTTGCTCAGCTGCCGCAGGATTGCTGTGAGGTGCGGGAGAGAAACTCCCCATGGCGCTGTCAGATGCTCTGTAGTCCTCTGTTCCTGCAGTTTGGCTCTTCTGCCATCCTGTGCAGGGCACAAATGAAGAGGATCGTACAGCCCTTTGCACTGTGATAACAAATGGCTGCCAGCGTTTCATGTCTACCAAAGTGGTTTAAGTGTGTGCACATGGGAAAATGTATTTTACTGGAGTTTTCCAGGCAGTATCCATATCATTATCTTGATAAAAATGTCTTTTTAAAGGCTTTTAAATGAGATTTTCTAATAACTTCAAAGTAGTAAAGCACAGTGGTCTTGATCTTTTCCAAATGGACTGTACAAAACAATATGCTTTGGTACCAGACTAGTAGTGAAAGGGCAGGGAGGCCAGCTTCATTTTTGGCACTTCTTTCTCAAGCTAGAGATGCTTCTATTTATACCCACTGGAGGGTTTAAAGGTGGTCTTATCTTACAGGTTGGGTCATGAACTGCTGTGCTAGATGGACCCATAGCTGCTGCTATTGGTGATATTCCCTAGTTTCTTGTATCATAGAAAGAGCTAGCCTTCTTTACACTTTTCCTAATTGTCTAGGTGACTTACATTGTAAAAAGAAAAAACACCCACCACCCCCCTGCCCCCAACCAAAAAAAACAAAACAGAAAAACCTACCCAATCCTGAAGCTGGTTTAGGAAAAAGAAAGAAGCATCAGAAAGAATGAATTCCTGAAACTTTTCTTCTTGATGAATGATAATTGAATTGTATATTTAATGTGAATAAATTACTTGGATTTGCTGCTTTGAGTCTGCATACAGTGAAGAAATGAATATATTGCTGTGGGATAGCTTCAAAAGTTCTGCTTTAAAAAAGACTAACAAACACACCACCTCCCCACCCCCAAAAAAAAACCCCAAACCCAAAAACTTGTATGCACCAATGAGTGCATTATATAACTTCTACCACAAGGCCTTATATAAGGCCTTGTAAAGAACAAAAAAAAAACAACAACAAAAAATTCTTACGTTAGATGTTGGCAGATTACGTTGACTTTTTAAAATTCCTGTACTGCATGTAAATGTACAAATGATATGGCTACCTTAGAATGGTAAGATACTTTGTCTTCTGCAGAGACTTGGGTATATAGCCGCTGTCAGCTTATCTGTCTTCCTTAGTGCTGTAGGTTGTGTGCTATGGCAAGCCTTAGCCATGCTAGCTCTGTGATCCAGTTGGCTCGGGAGACACCATATTTGGTAAGAAGAATGTGTGTGTGCTGTGGAGAGACCACAAACATGGACAGTGAAGTCTCTGGGAGAGTTTAAGCTGATGGTTTTCAGCAGCATTAAGCATTATAAGTCAGTAGCTTCTGTACTTGTGTGACTGTTTACATATATGAACTAACATCATTGCCCTTGATCAGGTCTTAGCCTTCACTGCACAGTACTGGTATTATGAATATGTATGAGTTATACTGGTGGGGAAGTGCATGAAGGATGCACAGTTTCACACAACTATGAACTTTGTGCTCTTGACATACTCTCCACAAAGAGCAATACGTTTGGGTAATGTTCAAAACTTTATCTTGTTCATTGGTTACTACAGGGGACCATCAAGGAGTCACATGTGCAACACAGGAGTGCTGTACCACTCCGAGTCCTTGCTTTTGAGCTCTCGGGTGTAAAAAGGTCACAAAGATCATCTGGTGCTCAGCTCTCATTGACTCCTTACACATGGAAAGATTAAGCCCTACCTGTTAAAATTGTTGTTCCCTGTGCATGGTAGTTGGTGAAGCTTGGGTGCAGTTTGAGCTTGAAAAGTGAGATATGGCCTTTCCTGAGCTGCCTGTTGTGTCACCCAGTACTAGTCATGATTTCTTTGCTAGATCCTCTGTGGAGAGAATTGTAATCCCATCTGCTCTTCAAGCTCTTTCTTTATTTTTAGGTTCATGCTGTACTTGGGCCACTTTCCTGCAGCAGCAACACACTTTGCGTCTCTGACAGAGGCTTAAAATATAAGGATGGTGACGCTGGTTCATGCTGGGCAATGGTGACATTGCTCCTTTCCCTCACTCCTCAGTATGTTCTGGTGGCCTGAAACGCTACCTTGCTCTGACAAAGTAACTGTATGCTGTCATAGAGGTTACAGTAAATGCTCCGTTTGGTCCTTATTCAGGGAAACCCAGATTCTCATCAGTCAGGAAGGTTTAGCTTTTCCTGTAACTTTTTTAAACCCTCTGTTTTGAGCAGACACCAGTGGGCAGCTTGCAATCTATTAGAAAAATGAATTAATATGTTTTTATTCCTGATAAATTGTCAAATTGCAGGACCATATCTGTCTGCCTGTTCAATTCACTTTTGTAAACAGTGAGAATAGTATACTGTTTTGATGGTTGGGCTATAGAGGATGTTACATAAGGAAATAAATATGAATACTTTGAAGCATAAGGATTTGTCATGTTTAGTAGACAAGCAATTGTCCAGTCATCAGCTGTCGTGTACGTATATTAAAAAAACATATAAAAATCCTGTAATCATAATTCTTGGTTTTATTATTGTTTTGGCGTTATTAAAGAGGGGCTAACTCACTTTTTGGAACAGCCTTAAGGAGAATGTGGTTTAAATGTTAATTGTTATTAACTCCACATTATGTGATTCGTTAACATTAATATTTAATTTAAGGGAGTCAAAAGATTAATGTCAGTGTTTATTTCTAAAAAAGGCAAAGATGCTGCAGGACAGCATTTAGCTTTGCTGCACTTCAGAAATTGTTACTGAGGAAAATATTAATGTTGCAATTGTACAACTATTCCTTTCCTTCCCCTTGCCCCTCCTGAAATCTCTCCATTCTCTCATTCCTTATTCCTAAAAATAAGCCATAGGGTTCTAATGGGGACACTGATTAAATATTCTGCTCTGTAATTTATGCAAAAGCAAATCCCAACAGGAATCAGGGACTCTGAAAATCTGTTGTGAAATAATTATCCTGAATGACATTGTAGAAATGGTCCATGAGGATGTTGTCAATAATACATTACATAAAATCTGTTTGGAATAAACCTTGAAAATTACATGATATTCATGGGAACCTGAAAGAATTATCAGTAAACAAATTTAATCAGCTTGATGTTATGCATACCACTCAACCTCTTATTATCTGATCATCTAGGTTTTAGAATGCTATGGGGAATTGAATGACAATTAATACTAAGATAGAGCTGTAGGAGCTCATGTGGTGGCTGCAGGACTACCTGATTCTCTTAATTTTTTCTCATCTCTCTTCATTTGCATTCATTTCTTGCTGCCACAGAGTCTTCAGTGACACCTACTGATAGTGACCTGGCTGTTTGTTGTTGCAGCCCTTCCCTTAACAAGAAGGCACTTGTTAACAAAGAGTGAACCTGCTTGACAATAAAATCATTCTAATTCTTCCCACATACTGTGAAATAGTTATACCAATGTCTAGACACTTCTGGTTGTGATATCCAAGCTGCATTGTGACAATGGAAGCCAAACCATAAAATCAAGTGCAGCATAAACTACACAGTAAATCACGTACAGATTTATCGATGCTTCTTGCAGTAAAAGGCAGGACCATAGTGAACTCCACTGCAAGTAAGTTCAGAAGAGGAAGTACCTACTTCTGCTTCACTGAAGTCAGTAGAAATTTTGCCACTGACCTAACAAGGAGAAACAGGATTGGAATTTCATTCACCTGAAATCTGTTTTTTTTCAGGCTATTGCTTACTAGATATCTACTGAAAAGGTCTCATATAAGGTGAAAAATATGTAAGAGGACTTGATGGGAGCTTCAAAACTTCCTTTTAGCAAATAGGGAAACAGTGCAGACTTCATTGATATGTCTTTCTTATTTGAGGTCACTAGTCACACGTATGCTAGCATCTAGGACTTAACCTTAGTATACATTTCAGTTTTCTGCATGCATAGCTATTGTGGTTTAACCCCAGCTGGCAATGAAGCACCACAGAGCTGCTTGCTTGCTTCCCTCGGGTGGGATGGGGGAGCAGAATTGGTAGAGTAAAAGTGAGAAAACTCCTGGGTTGAGATAAAGACAGCTTAATAGGTAAAGCAAAAGTCACAAGCAAAGCAAAACAAGGAATTCATTCACCACTTCCCATGGGCAGGCAGGTGTTCAGCCATCTCCAGGAAAGCAGGGCTCCACCACATGTAACGGTTACTTGGGAAGACAAACGCCATCACTCTGAATGTTCTCCTGTCCACCTTCTTTGTCCAGCTTTATACGCTGAGCGTGATGTCATACAGTCTGGAATGTCCCTCTGGTCAGTTGGGGTCAGCTGTCCTGGCTGTGTCCCCTCCCAACTCCTTGTGCCCCCCCGGCCTCCTCACTGGTGGGGTGGGGTGAGGAGCAGAAAAGGCCTTGGCTCTGGGTAAGGGCTGCTCAGCAGTAACTGAAACATCCCTCTGTGTTATCAACACTGCTTCCAGCACAAATCCAAAGCATAGCCCCATACCAGCTACTATGAAGAAAATTAACTCTAACCTAGCCAAAACCAGTACAATTGCTTACAGGGATTTTCTGCTTTGTGAATGTATTTGGATGAAATCATGTGATATTAGAACCATGCAATGATGTCCCTGTTCAAGGTGGTGCTTCACTTCATTCACTAGTTTTGAATATTCAAGTGAGGATGCTGCCAAGGAAAGCAGTGTCCTTTCACAGAAGTCGTAAGCTTCATTAAAAAGGATTCCTTCAGGCTGGTTTATGTCAAGATGGCAGAAACGCAGCCAGCTGCATTTTTAAAAAAGATCCCAGATGAGGCAGAGGGGAAAACTGGCTCTTATGCAGTAAGTTTATAGCTTTGCCCAAAGACTCTGTCTAATCTTTAGGCAAGTCACAATAGAAACTACTTTTGCAACTGTAAATGATGGATAGATAATGATTTCTGAAGTAAAGGGCAAGTACTTTATTCTTGATATTGGCAAGATGCGTTCTAATAATTTTGGGGAGTCTCAAAACATTTTTGCTTGTCATTAAGATTACCACAAAATATGCATACTATCTTGTATTTAGAATGAGAGTGATATAACATTTTAAAATAATATTTTTCTTGATGGTAGGGTTGTGAAGGAACTTAGAATGGAAAAAGAAATACCTTTTTCCATGATGTTTAGCTGTGCTGAAGCAGGATTGTATATGTTGAATGGGGCACCTGTCCATATTATATCTTAATGTGTATCAGCCTGGATGGATATTGATTGAAACGGTATCTGCTTCACAAACTCTTTTCTTTCAGATCTTTTATCCAGTTCTATTTTCTCTTTTTTCATATTCAATGGTTTTAACTTGGCATCATCTTAGCTAAGCCATGGATACTTAAAATGAAAATTAAATGCTCAAGCAGAGTACCTATTTTCCTGTTCTTATTATAAGAATACTAAGGAAACTAACGGCATTTTATTAATTTAAAAAAAAATTACTTCAGGCTGGAAATAAATGAAATTGTGAGGCAGAAGATAATTTTTACTACCAAGATAAAATGCCTTAACCCCTTTCCCTGAGGGAAGATGACAGAGGCCAACAAGCTGGTATCAGGAGGAGACATGATTTAGGCCTGCTATAGTTGTATCTAGTTAAAGTGATGTCTTTGCTTAACTGAGTCAGATTCATATTAGCAGAGACAGTATTTAGTGTAGTCCACTAAAGGTCTTGCTACGAAAACCTTTGTGTCGGTGGGGAGGGATGGGACTGCGAGAATTTAGGACTAATCTATTAATGAGCAATCATCAGAATAACTTGCTAGATTTTAATGGGTTATTTGGATTCTTTTACTATGGAGAAGGGAGTGAAAACACTTTTAGAGTCAAGAATGCTATATGTTATATAAGCTGGGAAAACACAAATTTGAAGAAGACAAAAATTCTGGTTTGGGTTATAAGGTTTTATTTTACATAAATCTGTACCTAAATCAAGCAGCAAATTAGTGCTTGATTGTTTTGATTCCAAGCTATGGGTGGTCCACATGCAAGGTGTTAACTAAGTTTCCTGGCAAAAGCTAAGAGCTGTAAACATCTGAGTGGTTGCAGGTATGCTCACAGTAAGAAGTTGCATGGAACTTACCTTCTAATTGATGCACAACCTGCACCATCAAAGGCTATACAGGAAGGAGAATCTCTAATAACTCCTTTATTCAAGTGCTTTACTGAAACAATTGGTCAAAGCCCTTTCTGTGGTGACTGGGGTTTAATTATAGGTCAGTACCTATACAGGTAAGGACAAAGTTTTCCAAGTCATTTTGTATGACTTGGAATATTTTTATTTTTTTTCTGGCTAAGCTACAGTACTGCCTACAGATATAATGTGAAATAAGGTGCTCCTATCTTGCTACCATTCAGCTTTTGTGGTGTGCTGTTAAAATCTGAGCAGTTCCCTTGCTTAGGAAATTAACTATGCTTAGCCATCGAAATTAACTGTGCTGTCTCATGTATACTGAAGTTTAAAAAAAAATATTACCTTGACAGGGAAAATAGATGAAGTTTCTTACTTTTTCATCTGAATAGGACAAACTGTGATTTTAATTCCAAATAAGATCTGGGAAATTTCACACAATTTACTTGAGAGCCCGAAATAAAAGTAATATTCAGGCAATCATAATTGATCCATTCCAGGAAAGCTGTGGTGATCAAGCTTATTGATGCAGGCCTAAACTATTCAGCAAATCCTTTTTATTAGCAGAGCTTTCAACACAGTGGCAAATCCAATGTGAAGTGCTCAAAACTGAAAACCCACCTATTAGATACTGTTCAGACATATCTTGTCCTGTGATTAACCTTTGTATTGTCTAGAATTGTTAAAACACCCAAGTCTTGGACTAGGTATTCAGACTTCCTTCTCTCTGACATTACTTGTCAGAGAAACTTTTTATTGCCTTAATTGCTTCATGAAGTTAGTAAGACTTCTCAGCTTTGGCACAAGGGTGAATCAGCAGAACTTACTTTGCAAGGTCATGATTCACTATTACATGCAAGCAGGGAACAGGACATCCTATTGCAGTCCATGTTAAACATACCTGAAATGTTTGGGTTTGGGTATGTGAGGGATGCAGAAATACTGTACTGAGTGGAACATGTCATCTTCTAGTTTTAAAAATTAAACTTTTCTTTCCTGATTCTTTTTTTCCATTTTTTATCTCGTGTTAGGAATGCTACCTTCCGCATTCACTTCTCTGCATGCTTCCTACATATGCATTTTGCCATGCATTGAAAAGGGAGCAGAAGAAATTCAGACATTCACAGGTATTCTGTTCTTCAGTTCTTCTAGACTTGACTAAGCCCTTTTGTCTCCCAGTGTCTGATGCCACTGTCAATTGTCCTTCCTGCTCTGTTACCTTCTATTTGACATCCTGAAGCTTCTTCTCTCCTTCAAACTGCCATTAGTCTTTCCTGTAATTTCTCTCTGACCTTCCCTTTGGGAAATAACTGAATCCAGCAATATGTCTTCTGAGTGAATACGTCAGTTTTTCAAGGCATACCTGTCATTACCTTCAGTATCGTTCAAGTACAAGGCCTTTGGTCATCTTGGATTTTTATTTCTCTCTTCTGTGACTTTTCTAATTACCATTGTCAGAATTGGACTCAGGTGAATAACTAGTCACAAGGTTTTGGGTGTCCTGGGTTGCCTTGGCCTCAGAAGGGCTGGTTAGCTTGGTGTGCTCTGCCCATCAGTTACCAGCCTGCGCAAATCCTCCCAGACATGCTCTGCTCATCTTTGGATCTGAGAGCTCACCAATGCATCGAGTGAGGTCCTGTCCCACGGGCTTTTGAGGGCAAGCATCTGTTATGGCTGAGGTCAGATTGCAAGCCCAGGCTATGAGAGATGAGTGAACCTGCCTTCTGAAAAGTCAAACTTACAGGCTGTGAGGTAGGGCCATGACTTGGGGATATGATTAGGGCTCATCTAGTAACGCAGATTTGCTTGTTGCTTATCTAGTTCTACGTGTTTGTCCATATGTGCTCTTGTTTTAATCTTATAAAATAGGAACTGGCTTCATGCTTTACACCTTTATCAGACCTATTTTATACTAGTCTTTCAGTCACTAACTGAAATCAATTGCTTTCACCATAACAGAGCCGGGGAAAGCATTGTCCTTTTCACACAATTTACTTGAGAGCCCGAAATAAAAGTAATATTCAGGCAATCATAATTGATCCATTCCAGGAAAGCTGTGGTGATCAAGCTTATTGATGCAGGCCTAAACTATTCAGCAAATCCTTTTTATTAGCAGAGCTTTCAACACAGTGGCAAACCAAAATGTATGTAAATTTGTTGAAAAACTATCCACAATTACTCAATCGCTTCTACAGCAGCCTGTAATGTTTCTCCAGCAATTGTCCATTGTAGTTTCCTCTGTTCCCTGACCCAAATGTCTTAAGTCATAGTATTGTCTGTCTGCCTTAAAATAACTACTGCACTCCAGCTGTGAGGTGACTACATTTGAGCAGTGGGCAAAAAAAGGATTGTATGTATACATATCTGTGTGTGTACGTGTAAGTATACATACTGAATATTTGCAGTAAATTTGTATGTCTGAAGGTCAGTCTACATACACACATTTAGGTAATATAAATACATGCACACTTGGACACACAAAGAACCTAGTCCTATAAGCACTTACTAATGCTTCAGTTCTTCAGTGAAATTAATGTGAGTAAAATCTCGTGGCAGTAAAAACCAAGTTTTTGTATGAAGGCTTCCAGCATCAGTCCATAAGTCTTCAGGAAATGCTCAATGATTTTTAGGGATGACTGTGCTGAACAAGGGGAGACCAATGCAGCTTGTCGTAATAATTGCAACAATTGGCCATTGTGTCCATTATCTTTGAAACAAGGTTGTTTTTACCTTTCATATATGTGTATCTCCAGTTAAAAGCAGTCACAGATAGAATAAGAATTGGCATCCCATTTCCTCCACTTTAGTTTACGATGATTTTTGTCTGATAAATCAAAGTAGATGCCTTGACTGTTGAAGTAATCTGAATTTGTGGTCTGCAGGCAGAATTAGTATAGCAAAGCTGGCGTATTTTACTCCTGGTTCACTTGGATCTTTTATAAAAACAATGCTTACTGTGTCAGTTGTACCACTTAGGTGTTTTAGCCATGTCTTATTAAAATGCAAAGTGCTGCATCCAAATACACAAATCTCTAGCATTTTCATACTGGCACTGGCAGTAACTCTGTGAGAGCACTTTGGGGATGAGAGGTAAGTTCTCATTCAAAACTGAACTACTGTACATGGATTTATAATCCTATGTCAGAATGGAATGAAGAAAATATTTTCCTCTGGGAGAACAGAATTTACTAGTGGATTCAAGTGTTACTTCAGCAAAATATGATAGTATTGGATGTGGCAATATCACGGTATTGTTTTATTGGCAATTAGATTCCAAACTGGCAGGAATGTATGAATATAAGCCTCAATTACGGGACTGTGGTGTTTTAATGCCATCTGTCAACAGTTTGCTCCTTATGCCACAACATGTGTACCTTTGGAAAAAAAAAAAAGATTGAATAGAATCTTTTTTGATTGAGGTAAAAACTTCTTTTTTGAATGAAGAGGTAAAGCACACCAAACTGTATTCCTGTTTTTAACAAATGCTGTCATTCATGGAGTTTGATGTGGTACAAACATTTGCATTTGCAAAACCACACAATCTACAAGGTTTCCTGGTTCATGCGATATATTGTGAAGATAAGTAATATGTACTGCTTAAGATCTTTTTGTTCTAAGAGTGCTTGTGAAATCTGATACAATACATGTATAAAAATGTGTCCATAATTTCTCTGAGTTATTGGCTGTTGTAAGTAACGTTTTGTAAATCATAGAATCATTTCGGTTGGAAAAGACCTTTAAGATCATCGAGTCCAACCGTAAACCTAACACTGCCAAGTCCACCACTAAACCATGTCCCTAAGTGCCACATCTACACGTCTTTTAAATACCTTCAGGGATGGTGACTCAACCACTTCCCCGGGCAGCTTGTTCCAATGCTTGATAACCCTTTTGGTGAAGGAATTTTTCCTAGCATCCAACCTAAACTTCCCCTGGCACAACTTGAGGTTGTTTCCTCTTGTCCTATCACTTGTTGAATGAATGAAATGAAACAATGCTACCAGTATGGGCATTTTACAAATGGCTGTGGAACCTTACAAGGGTTTGGCCGGTTGCCAGTGCAATGGTTTAACCCCACCTGGCAACTAAGCACCACACACCTTCTTGTTCGCTTGTTAACTCTACATCAGCCAAAACCAGCACAGCCACGTTAGGTAATTGTATTATGATCATTTATCATCACTTTATTATGTTCTTGATTATTATTTTAAGTACTTGAGAAATTTGCTACCAACTGAACTTTTGGTAAGTATTATTTTTCAACTAATGGGTAGTACTTGCATTCCCAACCAACTCTAGGACACTCTTGGGATACTGGCTATACAAATACAGTAGTGAACTTGCTAAGATGAGGCAAGACAGGTGGAAGCAGATACAACAGCTAAGAAGGTGGGTGCAGACACACAGCATGTCTTGCCTCTCATTCCAGATACAAGCACTGAAGTGAAGTCTCCAGGGAGCTAAACCTTAACTTCAGTGCTTATTGTAAATAGCACTTATGTAAGATGTATTTTAGTATGATGCAATGAAAAAAAAAAATTAATGTCCTCTAAAAGTTAGGCCTGTTTGTGCTTAGGGGCAAAATAAATATGTTGGAAGAAACACGTGTTGTAGTGATTAGAGATGGTATCAGTCTGGTTCTGATCTGCAACTTGGTTCTTAACCTAATAGTTTCCAAATCCTCTTTCAAGCTTGTTTTTCTTCTACAGATTCAAAAGTAGGCACAGATTGTGTACAGTCTTTATTAAACTGCGAAAGCTGGGAGTCCAATGTCTGATGGTGGTGATGATGAGATTTTTGCCCTGTCCATGTTCTTCTTAAAGGAGGAGAGAGAAACTTAGTTGTGTACCTGGCAAAGATGTAATATAAGGAAGTAATCACTAACATTCTATGAGCTACTACCTCTAAAGCACTTTGAGTCACTGTAAGAGTATGTGATTAAATGGTATTTTTATTGTCTAGCTTGCTGTTCTGTATGAAAGATGTCTCTGTATATAATGTGTATTATATATTCAAATATACGCAGGCACACATGATGTCTAAATATACATTTATATGAATTCAGTTTAGCCGTTAGTGATGGTAAATACCTTTTAAAATTAAACTAAAACCAGGCTGTATAATTAGTAGGTTTTGCTAAGGTTTTGTTCAGGATGGCATCAGGATTGAGAAATATTGGAGGTGAAACATTCATAATGATTTAAAACCTTTTTGAATTCCCTTACTATATAGCTTCTCCAGACTGTTTCTCTCTTCCTGAACATGAACTGCAATTTAGATTCCTTAGCTGTGCCTTTGGGGGAAGGAATATGTTAGAGTAGATGGTACCATTTTAAACTAGAGTAAATCAAGAGTAATTCTGAAGGTTTAAAATGGAATACCCTTTAGTGAAAACAGTGGTTGGGTGGAAGAACTAGATAGCTACTGTTGGTTGCTCAGCTCTTTCTACTTGAACAATAATCCCACTGATCTGAGTTGCTTCTTTGCTTTGTCAGGTAGCACCAAGTGGGTTTTCTGTTTGTTTTAGCAAGCTAGAGACTGCAGAAGAGAGCTAGCAATGTTATAGCTTCAGTCACAAGCACTGTAGGGAAAGAATGCACTGTCAGGCTAAAGCAAGCTGAGATGAAGGTCGGATCAGGTTTCATACAGAGTGGGGTAAAGCTAGCATGCTAAAATAAAGAAATGGGATGGGGGGAGAGGAATCAACAACAACAATGAAAAGACAGCCCAGCAGAGAGAATATAGGAAGTCCAGGAAAATTGTATCAATGAAAATAAAAGAAAACTGGTGAGGCAGAAAGATTGAGAAAAATTAGTTATAAATAAAGGAATCTATTTAGGAAGGGCAGGGTGTGTATGAATAAAAAAAGCTTAATAAAAAATTTATTAATTTTCTGGTTTTACATTCAAAATACAAATGTATTCATTGAATGGGGGGGGCGAGGGGGTGGAGGAATAGAAATGGTGAGTGCTGTCTTTATTTTCTAAAATAGCTTTTCGCATCATTCCGTTTGCTTAACTTTGACATTGGTATTACATACTTTGACTATTTCCCACAAAGCATCAAGCTTCTGACTAGGCAAGTAGACTGCTGCTAGAAATGTTTGAAAATTTCTTCTATTACACACAAACTAGGTATAAGAGTTTACTATGTTTTTTACCTTCAGAATGGTTTAGAAATATTTGCTTTGGAAATAATAATGTTCTCCACTTCTCATGATTGGCTCTAGTTGTTTATGAATCTAGCAGTGCTTTGGGAATCATGTGTGGGCCCCAGCATAGCACATGCACATCTCCATGGACTTGAATGATTTCACTGAAGTTGGCAAGATGGTTCTGATGCTTAAAACTCTGGGTGTTTCAGTATCTTGTTCACATCTTGCTGACCTGGCATCCTGATTTATTCCCACAGGTTGTTCTGGTTCACTGAACAAAGAAAATTATAAGGTGAATAGTAGGGCAAAGTAGATAGTTGTCTCATATCTTGGAGCTGTCGTTGTATACAACAATGCTACAGGAGGAATAAATCCTTTATGAAAAGGATAGTAATATGGCTAAAGGGCCAGAAGTCTGTAATACTTGAGAAAATGAATTGGTTAAATAAGAAATGACAAAATAGTTGGTAGTTGAAGTTCACTCTTGCCTCTGAAAGGTCAGGTTTGATGCCTACTACTACCAACTGTTCTGGCTTAATTTTATGACCAAATCTATGCTTGGATATTTTTCTTTAGACTTGATTAAAAAAAGCTGAAAGTCTGAACTTTTCAGGTAAATGTAAGCTTTCCAATTCTAATATTTCCTAATAAAAGTGCAAAAAAATGTGCATCTTAAAAGCTGAAATGTAAGTTGACAAATTGAACCACAATGTTTTTAAAATCTGTCTTGGGAATTTTTTATTTTGATCTGGATTTATGGTTTTGAACTGTGGGATCTTGCAATTAAACCTGGCAGGGAAAACTTTTTATGCACCTGTGGTTCATTATCAAATAAGAAGCTTTTCAGTGAAATATGCTAGTTCTGATGCATTGTTGGCAATGTTTCTCAGTAGAATCTGAACGAGAAAGTAACTGAGAACGGCTGGCCCTCTTGTTCCCCTTTCCATATAGATATCTGCTGAGGGCACTTCTCTGGCTTGGAGATTCAAGCTTTGTTCTGTCTTTGATTCAAATTATTGGCAGCCTTAGGAAGGATCTGTTTTGTCAATGCCAATTGTGTTAAATATTTCAATAATCTTTGTCAAAGAAAAGCTGACAGACGCTAGTCTTGTGGCTAACATGTTGCCTGGCATATAGGAAGAATGTGAATTTGACTCCAGAATTGGTGTATGTACTACCTCTTGATGGAAAACTCTTTAGTTGTTTGTTTACTGGATATCCACAGGTGGTTCTGTCTGTCCCTATTTCTGTTCTGCTTGCACAACCATTTCAAAAGGTCCTAGAATTGACCAAAGTCTGAAGAAATCAAGTGAAAAAGGCCCAGAATTTTTGGCAAAACACACTTTCTGTTTTCACAGCTAGCCCTTCTGGCAATACTGGATTTCCTGGTTTAGAACCACGCTGGACTTGCTGTCTCCACTGCTGCTGATAAATGCCTTGTTCCTTAGGGCCAACAACTTGCAATCTCTCATGATTATTACAGCCTCCATAGAGTTTTCAGAGATGATTTAGATATGGCATATAAATGCTAGCAAGTCATTAATCTAAATATTTGCATTCCACTGTAAATTTTCTACACAAACTTCTGCTGTGAAGGTAATATTGCTTGCCTGTAAGTTATGAAACATCCTCCTGTCTCCACTGCTAAATTGTTGTGAGTCAAAAGTCAGGTAATGTATAGATTTAAATAAAATGGGAAAAGTGTCAAAATGTTACAGTGATGCAGAGCTAACTTGATTTCCTCCCTTTTGCAACTGTACTACCACAGCAGTTGGTTCAGTGCTACTACCCAGCAGCCGGATGGGATGGGGGCCACAGTTGAGGTGCCAGCCTAATCTACGCTTTTGGGGCAAAACTCAGCTTTGTTTGCTGTCTTGAAACTTGCACTCTAGCAGTGCTAAAAGAAGCTACAAGTCAATTGCAGACAAAGTGTCTCCTGCATCCAAGCCACACGTGGTTGGAGCCTATTGTCGACTTTCACCATAGTTCAATCTGTCCCAAAGTCACATTTTTGCCACTCAACTGATCGAAGGCCAAGTGGTTTCTCTGTGAGCTCTAGAGGTTTTTGCCACTTAGTATAGCAAGTGAGATGGTAAAACCTGGGGGAGGGTATTAAGATAGAGAAAGAAAGAAAAATCTCCAAGTGGCTCTTGACAGATGGTGCTTGAAAATGAGTATCTCTTTGGCACCATGAATGCTCCCTGAGGGGTTCTTCATTCTCCGACTCTTTCTCTTTCTTTTTTCCCTTCGCTTGCTCCCTGACACTTCCCTTCATTTGCTGTAATTTAAATGAAAGTGCAGAAAAGGCATATTTGGTTTTAATATGTAAGGAGCTGCTCGTGGGTTTGAAGCAGCCATTTAACATGCAGGGAGAGTGAAAAGAGAAATGGAGGCTGGGGCTGCTGGCTGTCAGTTCCTGCCGCAGCAGTCGCTGCCATTGCTTGGCTGCTATCAAAGATTCATCAGGGGGGAAGTCGCTGCTTTGCAGACAAAAATAACAGATGGTCGTTCGTGTTTGCCTTACTCCGGGGGCCTTGCCACAATGCACGAGGTCCAAGAGAATTTGCATTACTGGGGGTGGTTGCTTTTTCTGTGTGTGTTCATGCATATTTGAACAGATTTTTTGTTTTTGGATTTTATAAACTTGCTAATGAATTTAATGATGAACCTATAGATTTCCTGAGATGCTTACAGGATGTGTTGGTTTTGAAGTGAGTTTTAATTAAATTTTCCAGCACTCATCCACAATTTAGCACTGTTCTGTTGCAAAACAAGCTTCTTGCCACAGGTGGCAGGGCATGGATGTGACTCAGAAAAAAAGCTGTCCCTGCTGCCAACCCAAATAAACATGGTTCATTTTGGAAAAATACTGATCACATTTTTCTGTCTTCAGCAAACTAAATACTGTGTAGACAAAATAAATGTCTGTTTTGGTTGAAGAGAAATAGAGCAGAATAAAATAGTTAGGTTTTGAAATCTTTTATTTTAACATCTTTAAACTTGCAACTCTCTTTCTTGAAGCTAATTGGCTTTATCTTTGCAGAGAAGTTCTGTTACTTAAAACTTAGCATCAAACTCCTCAAAATTGGGTACCTCTCAAATACTGTGTATGGCCAAGAAATGTGACCTCTAGCCTTTTTGTCTTCATTTTTTTAATATTCTGGTTTCCTGTTAACAATGTCTCATTTGGTATTCTGACTTCTTATATAACTTACATTCAATGATAGCTGACAAGGACTTTATCTCTGAAGAACTGGCCTTGCAAAGAAGCAAAGCCATTAACCTTTTGTGTCGGCCGTCCGTGTCGGCCCCCCCCCCCCACTGTATTTAACAGTTTTCTTTTACATATTTTCAATTTCTTTTCATGTCATAGGAGAGTTACCACTTTAACTAACAACTTGTATTTCTTGCATAAAGAAAAATTCCACTTACCAGGATGGTCTGTGGGCTCTTGTTAGAGCACATGGCCAGATCCTCCCCATGCTGGCAATGAAATGCTTTTCATAGCTTGATCCCAGAAGGTGGACAACAGCTCTGCAAAGCTGAGTTACCTGGCTGCTCTGCCCAGTTTATGTATTCAGATGAACAGTCTGTCCACGTTGGGTAGGACTTATTTCAGAAGACAAACCACTGTTGAGGGCTTATTTATCATTGATGGGTGTGTTTTGATTCTTTAAGCTGTTAGAGACTGTTTCCTTCTCTTTCAGGTATACAAAGCATTTTGCAGTGCCCTCTGCTTTTGTTCTTTTCCTGTTGTGGTACTACAGACTTTACTTTTGCTATAAAAATAGTGAAGTGACAATTTGTGTCCAGTGGAAGATGGGGTACTTGTGGATTGTTCCACGCTACTGATGAAGTTCATAATTCTTAGCAATAATACTCAGTGACACCATGGGTTTGGCTTCACTCTTTAGGTCTGCCTGTATATGATTCCAGCAGACAAAGAAACCATGAAACCTGTAAGAAAATATGGTATGTGAAAATTGTAATGCTTGGACTTAATTTTTTGTTATGCTGTTGATAATAGATTTGAATAGTACCTAACCATCCCATATTAAGGATATTTTTATATAAAATAAGTTGGGTTTTTTTTCCTGAAAGAAAACTAAAAAGAACATGAGACTCCGAGTCTTGAGTGGAAAACTTGAAAGTTCATAACTTTCTGATTCTTAGCCCATTGAACTTTTTTTCCTCTGGTTAGAATATTTTAATGGAGATATTTTTCCCTTCATCATGATGTGCCATGTGGTAGGATTGCTGAAATATGTGAAGCATGCATTATTTTCCTGGTACAGGCAGTCTGTAGTTCTGAGAGTTGCATGCAACTAATCCGCTGGTAGGTGAATTATAGCTAGGAGTGCTTCATACTTTTAGGGCAAGAGAAGGGTAATAAAACAGGGTCTTCCAGCCACTGAGCAGGTGTTTCCTGGACTTACTAGAAAATTAGAGAATCAGGGAGACACTGCTGGGAAACTAGGTGCATGGATACAATGGGTTATGAAAACAGAAAATAAAAATATTTGAAGACTGGTCTCCCCAGTTTTCACTGGCAACTACAGAGAGCATGCAATGCATTCATATGACACTTTATTGCTGGTCTCAGTTTTAACTTGCCTTTTTCCTTTGGCCGTGGAAACAAAAGGCATCCAATAGGGTGCAGCTGCACTAAATTTACACTCTGCTACAAGTGCTTATCTTCATTTAATACTAAATTGTACCTACAGCTTTAAAAGAGTTGGGGTTTTTTTTTTTTTTTTATCTCGGTCACAACGTTAGTCTGCTTTATTTTCTGAAGATGTCACTAAACACTTGTGTTGCAACATGAGGAGAGACCTTGATTTACCTTCTCTGTTAGGTCTAAAGGATGTTCCTTATAAAGATCAGTTTGTCCACCTCAGCTTTAGTGAAGACTTCTAGTCTGGGAAATATTCCATGAGATCTGTGCCACAGTGTGTTACCCTGCCTCTGGGAATAGTCTTATCAAATAGTTTTAAAAAAAATTATTTTAGAGTGTATATGTGAGTGTGCAGGTAATGTGGAGTATGTTTATATTCAGAAAGTGCAAAGTGTACCCTATTGCAGAGGCAATGATGAGTAAACCACAGATCAAGACCGAGTCTATGTTTTGGCCCCAGAGGGGTTCTGTCTGAGACAAAAGATTCATATATGTGTATTTGGTGAACTTATGCACACCATGCTGGCGATGCATGTTTGGTATCCACACAAAGGTGGATGTGGCAGTCTTGTATGGTACACATTTCATACCGAGATTGTGTGTGACAAGGTGTTGATTTTTCTCTGTTGCTTTAACTTTGAAAGAATACTGAGCAAAAGTTGGTAGTGAAACCCTATGCTAAAAACTTTGATTTGTTGTTATGAAAGCATGGCTATGAGGCTCTGTAGCCTGCCAGGAGCCTGTGGATCCTGACGCCTATCACCTGTCTGCTTCTAGAAACAATCACCTAGGTCCGGGAATCATTCTGAGAAAGCTGTGTGGGTAACTGAGTCTAAATTACTATACCTGCATCTTACTGGAAGCTTTTAGTACGATGTAGTTTTTTCCTCTTGAATGGCCAGTATGGCCTCAGCTGGCCACCACTTGCTTCCTACATGGCAGAAGAGAAGGAGATAAGACATGCATTGATAACTGGGTGGTGGTCGGCTTGCTTGAATTTAGGAGTGATTTTCATGCTAATGCAGTGGCTATTCAAGCATGACTGAAAATGCATGTAAATTGGGTTAGATTCTTTAGTATGGCTGGCTGATTCTCAAGTGAATTTTGCTAGATGAACTGTGTAATCAAGTCATTGTATTATAAAGCTATGAGACATGTACTCTGTGTATATATGTTTGGTAAATGAAAATTATTACTGTAATTTTAAGCTCAGTAGACCTTTTAATGTTAGAAGGAGAAAGAGGCTGGCTCTCTGTGGTGGTCGCTGTGATGAAGGCCAAGATAATCTATCAGCAAAAGCCTTTGGGCTTCATTTTTAGATAGGCAGAAGCATGGTCAACTGGTAAAATGCATTTTGTTATGTTAGTCAAGTTTTTTGAACCCTATAAATAGATAAATTAGTTGACAACATGAAATAACATAGTTGGAGGCTTGTTTTCCCAGTGATGAAATTATAGCTTTTCCTAACAATGCCGATATACTTAGGATTTTCTTGGTAATATTTCTCTAAACTCTGCTTCTGGATCACACATAGCTATGACCAAATTTTAAAACTATTAAAAATGTGGCTAATAGAGTGATGCTTCGTAGCATCAGTGAGGGGCTACTGAGTGTTATATATATTTGAGCAGAGATTTCAACTCTGTTACCATTTATTGCATGCAGTTGTTGTTGTTACAAGTCAAGTATATATGCAAAACTTAAACATTTTAGATTCTAAGCTACTAGAATCTGCGGTGCTTGGCTAAAAACATTAGAAGGAAAGAATTTTTGAGAAAGCAGTTTAAAAGCCTGATATTTCAGCAAGAATTTCCTGGTAAAATACTTTTTTCAATTTTATATGACTACTTACAAACTTTCCAAAGTCTTATACTGAGGGGGAAAAAACAAAAAAAGGACATCCTAAATCACAGGAAAAATCAAGTAACCTTTAATGTTAGTACTCATTTGATCCACATATGAAGACATTTAAAAAAAAAAAAAAAAAGAGGAAAACAGAGTTTCCAAACTTTTTTCTTTGTAACAATTTGAGCTCCCTTCATTCCACAGCAGACAAACACATGGGTATGGTTTAGAATTCAGACACCCAGATTTCATGCGTCTCCAAATAAGGCAGATTTTTGCTCCCTTATGTGGAAACTTTCTTAGGAAATACCTGTTTTTAAGAGGTTTTTTTGTCCCTAAAATACTGATTTTTTTTTTTTAAAGAAATCTTTTTCTTTACATTCCAGTTGGAAGAGATACTAAAACCATCTGCACATAGATGATTTTTCTTCATGCATTTCACCTTCCTTGTCAAAGTAGTGTCAGCTGTCTTACTGTTTGAATGCTTGTAGAGTGTTTTGTGACTCTGAGATGAGAGGATATTAAATGTAGTTTGGTGTAACTTGGCTATTCGTGGTGTGGTCAAGAGGATAATGCTTTGTGATATCCTCCAAGAGTCTACAGCCATTATTGGTTTACTTTTTCTTTTTTTCCTATGCTATCTTAAAAAAAAAACAAACCAGAAAACCCCCCAAACCAACAACAAACACCCAACCAAACAACAAAATGAAAACAAACAAAAACCCCACCTGTGAAGACAGGTATCAAGCATGCAGATAATGTTGTCCTGAGAGAGGTGTGTGCCCCCCAAGTCTCCAGATACTGAAGGCCTTGACCCGTGTTTATGCCATTCTAGCAATGGTGTGGCAGTACCATTTTTAGTTGCGTTGTATTCTCTATAGGGATCCATGTTTGACTAAAACTTTGCTGTTTTAAGAAAAAAGAGGCTGGTTTAAAGAGTGTGATTTATGATTGTTGTGAGACAGACTTCCTATATAACCTGCAACACCCGTATTCGCGTTGTAACTGGGAGTCCAAGCCTTATCCCAGAACACCCCGGAAGGCACTGCTTGGATACGGTATCTCTTCCCAAATTAATTTTCAATCTAAGCTGTGACTCTGAACCAGTTTTGTTGAATTTAACCAGCTGGCTGTAACCAGTAAGTAGTAAGCTGGGAGGAATTTGAATCTTGCCGATGACTCAGCAGTTTCCTTGCAATATAGTATGTTCTGTGCAAGGTAACTTCTCTGCTTTTAGAGTTCGGTCTGACTTTGGGTAGTGTCTCATCCTTTTGCACCATCTCTGAAACTGCCATATGTGTTTGATCCAGCTGGAATCAGTAACTTGGAAATTTTTAGTTAATGGCAGATGCTTCAAAGGAATGAGAAGCCCTCCAAAAGGCAGAGAGGGAGTAACTTCCCAGGCTGTAGAATGAACTCATGTGGTTGTGCTGTGAAGGACAGCTGTTGCATATATGTCAGCAAAGTTAGTCTCTAGCCAGTCTGGGTTTGACAAAACCATGGCCAGTTCAAAACGGGGACCTTTTCAGATATATTGAAGGCTCTGAAATAACTCCTGGACAAAAATTATCTGTAGATACAGTTATTTTCAGATGAGTTTTTGTTTTGGTATGTTAAAGCTATGATATAAAGTCTCAGGTGACAGCAGTGAGAAGCAGCAGGGATTTTTCCCTTTAGAAAGGGTTGGTAGCTTTTGCATCTAGATTGTTCTTTTATAGCATGCAAAAGGTAAGACCAGGCTGAAGGTTACACTGTAAGCACATGCAGATAACATTATAATACAAATACTTGAGCTAGCAGCTATGTGTATTTACCTACAACAGTCCTGAGGCAGATCCGAGATCCTTAATATAATTCAAATATGAACAGGAACTTATACACAGGCTATGAACCAAGATGGGTATGTGCTGGGAAGAGGTGGGAACAATCTGAGAATGAGCTATAGAAGACAGATTGACTTGTGCTCAGGTTTGCCCATAGCTGGTCACAGATCTACCTTAGTCTTTCAAGAATGTTTGTTTTTCTGCTGTAAGTTGGGTGAAAGAGACTGCGCTGTACCAAGGTCATTTTGCCAGGTTTGTTATTGACAAAGCAATACCAGCTCACAGGAAAACGAACCCTGCTGCTTCTTCCTCACCCCCAGAAGGCATCAGATCCTCAGGTAGTAGAAGCTGTTGTCTGGAAAGCTGGAGTCACAAATGAGTGAGTGGATATTGAAGTCACCAGGATGCAAGGTCTTGCTAGCGGGAAGGGCTGGTCAACCAGTAGTAAGAGACAGTGAGTAACTGCAATCAGCTATTGAACACCATAGAAGCAAACTTATTTACCGTAGGAATAAAGTACCTCCTTTTTGTAACGTGTGGTTGAAATTGCTTTGAACTAGATGTCTGTTGCTTAGTATGCTGTCACAAGGCTATGCAGAAACTGCTAGAAAACCCAAATTAGAAAATCTATGACAACAGGTAAATGCTAAAATCTCTACTAAATGCTGGAGATCACTCTCACGAGTTGTGTGCAGTAAATCAAGGCTGAAGCAACAAAGCATCAAATTCTTGTCAAACTGTCTTGATAAAATGGTTTTATCAAATCATTTTATGTTCATGGTTGAACCTTGTAATAAAAGCTCCAGACCAGGGCTTGTCATCTTGTTTGTTTACTTCTTGGCTGCACCATAAACTTCCTTCATGTCCTTGGGAGAGTTGCTCAGTATAACCCTCTCGGTTCTCTAGTGGCAAAAATATGGCTATACTTTTCCTTCTGTTCCCCTTTTTGTGTGTTGAAGATTGCCGCTTCTCGAGTAGTCGCTATTTCCGTAATTCAATAGATTTCTCATTCTACCTGCAGCTTGTATGAAAAGACGTAAAATAATTAAAAAAAAAAAATCACGTCAAGAAATCACATTATTCACCAATCTGTTTTTATAAGGACTATTTAAAAATATGTTGGTTTTATATTCCACCCCCCACAGCTTTGTATACCACAGTTTAAAGGAAAAAAAAAGAAATACAAATGTATTCGTCGCAATGGTGTCTTGTTGCAAGGAGTTGATTGTGTTTGGTTGAGCTCTTTAGATAAATTGAAGAAATGCGTAATTCCCTCTGCTTTCTCAAAGTGCTGCAGCTAGCAGACCATGGGAGTATGTGAATAGGTTGTAAAGAGTGTGAACAAGTTGATCTGTTCACAGAACTGAAATCGGGAAAACCAAATGTTTGGGTGTAGGAAAAGCCTTTAGTCTCCCTGCATTTGCATTTCCCAACTCTATAGTGCAATTGTTTCTGTCTCTGAGGATTTTGAGAGGTGTTCAGGTGTCGGTTATAGACTGCTCTGGCTTCAGGTACTACAGAACACTGTGTTCATTCTTATATGTGATTCTGAGATGGTACTTGAGACAGTATATTCTGAGAAGTTCACTTCATAATGTTTATAACCTGAATGCATGGTGGTGAATGGGTCTGGCAGGGATAGAGTTAAAAGCTTTAACTTCCTCTCTCTAGACCACCAGATGCTTTTCAATGTGCTAACAAGGATGGGTGGATTAGCAGGTGCTTCATGCAGGAAGGCTAATGAGGTTCATTGGCAATTGGGGATATGAAACAGCAGGGGAGGAGTAGGAGAGATTGGGGTCTGGAAGAGAGTGATGGTGGGGTTTCTGGCTGAATAAAACTGCCCAATCTATGCTGCAGCTGCCTTTTCTTTTTTGTTTTATGACTAGTAGAAACTCTTCTTTTTTTTTTTTTTTAAATGTATATTTCATTTGTATGCCATTGGCGATGAATACTGTGGAGTTCTTTCTGCTTGCTTGTGAATGCTGGTGTCTGTGGATTAATTGCTTTGTCATCTCTGGACTGCAATTCTTACTGTTTCATTGCAGTTTTGTGTAATTGTATTGCCTGTGCTCGTTCTGTTACTCTGTACACTCAGTTAGTAGCTGAGAGTGTCCTGAGAGAGATTGTGCCCTAAACTGCCAACGACTCACCTTAATGGGGTGGACCACAGATGGTGCAAGTTTCCCTTCCAATGTTCCTCTGCTCCAGCTGGGCTGTCAGGGTGAGTTAACCAGATTAATTTGGTCAGTGCAGCTGAGTAGACTGTGATGGTACCAAAGTCTGCGGAAGGCACTAAACAGAATAGCTCTGCCAAATACCTAACTGTTTGGGATCTGCCCATCCTCTCCCTCAAGAAAGGAAAGTTTGGGGGGTTTTTGGTGTTTTTTTTTTTTTTAAACCTCATTTCAGAGGTTTGGTTGGATGTTTTGTTTGTGTTTTTTTTATTTTATTTTATTTTACTTCCTGGAATCAAATGAAATTGTTTTCACTCTTCCCCACCCATGCAAAAGCAGAAGTTCTTGCAAAGCATTGTGCAGATGCAGGAGCTTTACTTGTAGGCAGTAAGCAAATTTAAGTCATGTTAGGGTTGTAAGATATGCTGCTCTATCAAGCTGAAATGCAAACAGAAATATCTGACATCAAGAAAGATCCACTGTCTGCCTGGTTTCTAGAATAAGTCTGGTATAGTTGTGTTTGTTTAGATTACAAGAAATACTGTCTTGAAAATACTCTCAATCCTCTGATGTATAAAAAGAAGTATATCTTTTCAAATAGACAATAGTAATAAAGATGCACAGTTTGTCTTCTAACTCAGCCATACAGTTGTTTTAATTAGCCTCAGTCTACCATATTGGGACTAAATCAATTCTAGCTTTCTACCTCTTCTAACCAATAATGTCAAAACTACTGTATCTGAATGGCCATATTTGGTTACAAATGAATGGAACCTTATTGAAATCTGGGGGTTTAGAAAATAGGAAAGATTAAATTGCCATTGCTAAAAGATGAGGAAAAAGGATAGATAAACCCAAGAGCAGGACTTGCCACAGCTTTACAAAACACTAGCAGTGTAAACAGCTGATGTGTGTGTGTGTATTCCCTTATTTTGTGTGTGCATATATTCCCTCCATGGTTAGAAACCTGCCTGGTGGTTCTGCATTTCTCTGTTCAAGGTGTTGTGCAAATTGAGCAAATCTTGAGTGGCAGTGGGCCAATTAGCAAGTCTGTAGCATTCATAACTTCTTTTCCAGTTTGGGATGTGTCAAACGATTTGGTTTTTGATTCAGACAGATGTTTAAGAAGTCTTCTAGGAAAAATAATGCATAGATCAAATTTGGCTTTCAAATGGTTGGATCCTCAGGCCCAGGTCTAGGGATGAGAAGCCTAATAGAGCTTCCTGGTTACTGCTGAGATCCATAAGGTCCTCAGTGTATTCTGAAGTCTTGTTTGTTTTTCAGGGCATTCTGGTCTAGCAATACATTTTGGGGTGGGTAGAGTTATCTAGGCTAGGATTTGATTTAGTACAGGTAGCTGCTTCTGGGCTACAGTTTATCTCAGGCTGTTCAGATTCCTGAGATGACCCAAAAAGATGGGAGTTACCAACATGAGGGGACTAAAGATGACACATGTGACCCAGCTGGTTCATGTGACTTGCACCTCTGTGCTGCATAGCAAGAAATGCATGAATATAGAAACTATGTTGACAGACAAGGTTGATGATGCTAATGAAAAGCGGCAGTTCTACATCTCCAGTGCCAAGTGCATTACTGAATAATTCAGTCCCTTGTACTGTACACTTCAATTCTCTTGGAAAGGGATTTATTAGTTGGCACAGTAATTCTACTACTGTCCTCCTTGCAGCTTGGCCATAGGAATGCAATAAGGTGTGCTTGGGAGCATGAAAGAGATTTATAGGAGACAAAAGCTAGCCTGTGCTCCATCTATTGTAGATTCTGTGATAGATCCTAGGAGCTATTCTAGTTTACAGCTGAGAAGGGAAAAAGCAAGAATGCTTTTTCAAATCAACACCTCACACAGCAGTCCTTCTTAATGCACATTACTCAGAACATGCATTCTTGTAAGGAGAATTTTATTTTAGACTGGATAATCCTCTATCCCCAGGAGTTTTTCTTGGCACTATGTATTGCCACCACTACAAAATTCCACCCAGCCAATTCTTCCTGTAATCTTCAGATTTTGCAGTAAAGTTGGGCTAATTACCATGAGAACCCAGGTGTCTGAATGGAAAAAAAAAAAAAATCTACTGATTCTTTTGAAGCACAGTTGACAGTTTAAATTTACTGAGCTCCAACTTTGGAAAAAGCACAATAGCTCCCACAATACAAAGCTTACTCATGCAGGAACTCTGAAGACCTGTCAAGTCCTCCATCCAGATGCTGAGCATGTATTGGAAGTACACTGGGGTTTTTTTCTGTTCAAGCCAGCTTACTGAGATCCTTTGGTATTAAGGAAGAAAGCAGGGTTTGTGTTAAAGGTCGTGTCTTGAGTTCTTCCTCTGCTTATGCCACGGACTCCTTAATGTGCAGCAAATCATGGGAGCCTTTTGGTGCCATCTTGTACTTCAGAGAGGGCCTTTGTGAGGAGCGTGTTCACTTAACTGTATTACAAGAGGACAGGCTGTTTCTTTAGATGGTGTTGGTGTATTGCTCTTTTGCAAAACAATCTCAACCAGTAGTTGAAAGTGGTGTGACAAGACTGGTCACAAGCACCTTGAGCTGCTTCCCTGATTGTACTGAGATAATATAGTCTTGTGGTATTTCTGTAGATTTACCAAAAGTTATGCAAGTTATGGGCATGTCTTGATGCTTCAAGACTTGATAACATGGGAGCAGTGATCTTTCCTCCCCGTTGTGAAGCTCTGACTAATGTTTTCAAAGCACTTTGAGAGCCACAGAGTGATGAGTAGATACTATGTTTACTTGCTGGTTTATCTCATTAAAAATAATACCCATCAACTCTGTTTTCTTCCAGAAGTAATTTTTTTGTGTATTTGTAATACTTTTTTTTCTGTTCATGCTTTATTATTATTTTTTTTTTTTAATTAGAGGAGGGGTGAGAGCCTGGGCTGTATATAGTTGCTGTTTCCATAGAAGAGAAAGGGGAGTGCGGGTGGGGGTGAACTAGAATTTGCAATGATGATACTGTTGATCTTGAAGTGAAGTGATAGACTTGGTAAGCTATAAAAGAGGTGGGTTTTGGTTTGGTTTTTTTTTTTCTCTTTAGGCTACATTTGAAAATATACACATACTTCTTTAACAAGACACTGAAGTCTTGCAGACTACTTGCAGAATAGATGTAGTAGTAGGTGGATTTGTACCCTTGGCAACAATAGCCTGTAGGCTTGTATAGCCTGGTGGGTAATTCAACATGAGCTCCTACTGCAACGCTATTCTAACTGGGTTAGTAGGGCTACTGTTTTCTTTGTCAATACTGATAGGCTGTTACAAGCAAGATACAGCCTTGCGTTCTGCTAATGGCAGCATTTTATGTGTAAGTGTATAAGCTTCTTCAATTACTTTGATGGCTTAACAATATCAGTGCCCAGATCTCCTCCAGCATTTTTTCCCTATTCCTGCCTTTTCAGCTGGCTCCACACATCCAACTTAGAGGGTGTCCCTCTCTGACTTTGTTCAGTAAACAAGTGAGGAGGTTAAATTGAGTTACCCAGGGGTTGCATTCGGCCATCCGTTCAAGTGGATCCCTGGCTCACTGAGTTGCTCTTTGATTATGCAGGGGTTTTGTTTTGTTTTGTTTTTAACTTTCAGATAAACTTTTTTTGTCATAACAGGGAGCCTTTAACACCAGACATTCATTCTCATGTCTTTCCATATTGTTACAGAACTCAGAGGGAAGTGTATGGTAACAAATAAAAGGGAGTTGAGGCAGCATGTGAACTGGCTGTAAGAATTTAAGAGATACAGAAACATGGGGAAAAGTGAACAGGATTTCCCCACAGGTAGATGGAAAATGACTGGGGATTGGGGAGGAGGGTTATATTCCTCAGCTATAATCCTTAGATGGACTCCTTAGAGGCAAGATCAGAGTAGTGCCCCTTATGCAGGAAAGTACTTTAAGTCTCATTATATTCAATTGCTGCTGGCTGCAGAGGAGAGCAGAGGTAACCTGCTAGCTTTGAATGAGAGAGCTCAGGTATTGGAAGCAATCGAGGCACAGAAGCACAGAGCATCATCCGACCTGCTGAGAGCAACCTTGTTTCCAGTACTAAACTGGAACATAGCTTCTTAAATGCAAGCTCGTGTGTTGCCCCACTCTAGGGCAGCTAGTAGTTTAGACTAATCCTCAAGCATGTGCTTAAGTGCTTATCTACATGAGGGCCAAGCAGCATGATAAACAGTAAAGAAGAAAGGACAGCACTCTAGAGCAGCTGACATCATGTGGTGACCCGTGTCTGTTCAAATAACTGTGGTTTTTATGCTGCCGGCAAGGTCAGACATGTAGGGTTAACTAATCCATGGTTACTGAATTGGGAGTTGCATCCTGTACAGCAGTGATTCTGTGGTCTCTGTAATGGATTAGGGACTTGGTATGAGTTCCGGGTGTGCTGCAATGGCAAAATGTCCGATGTGAACCTTGAACAGGTGAATAGAGGAGAAGAGCAATTAGGGATGACATTATGTCTTCGTGCACAGTTTGGTACAAAATTCCAGGCCAGTACTGGAATGCTTTGTGCTTGATCCACATTTTCAGTAGGACACTGCGGGGGGTGGGAGGGGACGTGTAGAAAAGAACAATGATGTATTTGAAGTCTGGTCTTCAGTGATGGATTTAAGGAGCATGATATGTTTGGGTGGTCAGGAGGATTAAGCAGTACCTTGGTGGCTCTGTTGTGGTACCTTCACATGGAGGAAATTCTAGAATAATAAATACCTTTTTCATCTAACAGGAAAAACATAATAAACACAGATGCCTAAGAGCTGAACCCAGGAAAATTTAAATTAAATGTGAAACACAGATTTTTGCTAGGTGAAGTTGATTAACTGTTGGATCAAAATGTCAGGAGAATTGTGGAGTCTGTTTCCCTTAATTCCCTCAGGTTAAGACTGGAAAGAATAATTTGATCAAACAAGTTTCTGGCTTAAACATATTGGTAATTGGTTAAAATTTTAAGTGCTATCTCAAGCAGGAAATTATATTACTCTGTAATGGCATTCTCTGGTTTTAATATGTCTGATCAGTTGGGGAAAAAAGAAGAGAACATTTTTCTTTGTCACTGAAAAATTATATTTTATTAGAGTTTGATCTGGAGAATAAAACCATTTTTGATGGTTTTTATTTAGATTTTGTTAAAGAAAAACTGAATGTCTTTATGCAAAGACATTCCTATTTCATGAAAAGGTAATGTCAAGAGAAAGTGTCTTGTGTGTGCACACATACTGTTTATTTTATTTTGAAAATGCATTTCAAGAAGCTATGTTGTAGCAGTGGATTGTTGCGTATCTGATAGCTCAAGATCAGGAATAGAGGACTGAAGCTCCTTAGAGAAAGGTGTATGGTGTTTGTTTACCACCTACTGCTGTTCTTTTGAAACACATCTGTGAGCAGAATATTCTCAAGGGATGTTTATAAAATAAGCCAGGAGCTTGTCAGCCACTCAGCCTTTTCTCTGTGTTCTGGTGAATAAGTTACATTTCCTCTGTGTTTTCCTATCCCTCTTGTAAGATAAAAATAATCTGAAATCCACAGCAATGCACACAATTATCTGGCAGCTGGGAACCTGGCAGCCAAGTATCCTTTTATGAAGAGAATTGGCCCTGGCAAAAATCTTCACATGCTGGGGAACTCTGTTCGTGCTGTCTTGCTGGAGTACTGGGAGCCTCTTACATGCTTTCATCATCCAACTCCTAGATAACATTTGCTCATTATTAGAGAATCCTTCCTTAAGTCCTTAGCTTTGTGCAGAGTTTTGTAAAATGTTTCACTGTGATGGCCTTAGAGGGTTTTATTGACACTGACTTTATGGAAGCATGCAATGAGTAAACTACTTCTGCTTACATACGATTCATTCTTTGCCAGTGCTTCTTCCAGGAGCTTTTCTGTTGCTGCTCCAAGAACACTCCCTATTCTAAAGATCAACAGTAGTACTTGTTCATCAGAAGTGAAAAAAACTGTCTCTTTAAAAAAAAAATAAAAAATAAAAAATCAACAGTCTGATACCAATAGTCAATTTTCATGGCACCTGCTGCCTGATTGAAATAACAACATTAATATGTGGCAGTGCATTTGAGCTTCAAAATATGAATCTGGAGATCCTTTTTCAACTCTGGGCTTAGTTACATGTAGGCTTTATACTGGATTTAATTTGAATTTCATTTTGTTAGTAAACTTCTAATTGAAAACTATAAATTATTCAATTAAAAAGGTTCTCTTGTAAAACTTGGCTCTGAACTTGAATGACTCCATTTCAAACATAGTTTGCCTTACTGTAACCTGTAGTATTGAAAGGTAACAGCAAAGGAACTGTTTCCTCCATGCTAAATAAAATGGAAGTAGGGGCAATTATTTACATTTAGTGCTTTCTTTAGGCAAATGATAAATTTCATTTGCCCATATTGCATCTCTGATACTCTGTAACTCGCTGGGTATTTTCTGCATGCTGCTGTAGGCTTCAAGGGTGTAAAAAAACAACAAAAAAACCAAACCAAAAACAAACCTCCCAGAAGCCCCACCTTGGTCTGCAGTAGAAACACAGAAACTTGCACAAAGTGGTGTGGGGGAAGAAAAGGATCCAAACTAAGAGAAGTGTGATTTCAGCTATTTGATGTCCAAGTCAGTAAGTGGCTGATGTTTTAAAAACAAACAAAAAGAAACAAACCACCCCTCCCAACCAAACAAGCAAACAAGAAGAAACAAACCCCCAAACTCCAAAGCAAACTAACAAAAACCCCACCACAACACAACCACCACCTGGCTCTGCTGAAGTGTATATTGGGCACACTTGACTTCAGCTAGTTCCAGTTTTGCATGGGTCTATGTAAAAGGGAGCCCAGGCAGCCCCAGATTCCCTTGGTAGTCTTGGGGCTGCGTAAGGGTCTGCTGTTTAAATGGAGACATGGTGATGCAGATCGGCTGTGCTCCTCTAGAAGAGGCACAAGGAAAGGGGAAGCTGTGGTCTCCCAAAGAGCTGGGAGGGGACAGCGGGCAGGCTGGGGCTGCTTCGCACCATGCTGGAGCCATGCCTGGCCTCACCTGTCCCCTGCTGAAATGGGCTGGACTGGGCTTCTATTGACTTTTGGGCCATAAACGATATTCACTTGATAGGAGTATCAAGCAGACAGTGAAAAAACACACTCCTCAGCTGTGTAAGTTTGATCATATGTCTTTTATGCTGTGTGTTAATGTGTTTAAGTTTTTTATGGAATAAGTCATTATGAAAACTTGCATTTTTTTTGCTTCAGGAAACGGACACAACACGGGGAAGTAGTTTGCCTAAATCCTCTGTAAGGACATCCAGTGTCCCACTACAGTTTTCTAGTCTACTGTGTGAATGATGAGTGTAAAGGCCGCAGGCTGAAGTCCTTCCTACACCTGTAATGAAAACGTGTGTCACTGTTTACCTGACCTTGTTAGCACAGAAATGGTTCATGAAGTGTACACAAAGAACGAGGTTTCAATCATTGCCGATGTAAAGGTAGTCTTCACAGTCAGAAAATCAAGGCAAATAGGAGTCTTACAGTATTGTGGACAGTGTAGCGCTTTTAACTGACTTCTGGGCGTCTCTGCGAGGGCATTTCTGCAAGGGTTTGGTGTGATACCACGTGCATCATGGCAGCTGTTGTGTGAAGCTTCATCCTGCGCTTGCCTATGTGAATTTGTGTGTGATATTTAATGCCACAAGTGCCAATTAGGTACCTATTGGACAATCAACAGTACCAGCCACTTACCGATGTCACACTTCACGAAGCAGTTAGTAACTCCTTTGGTGTCATAGTCTTTCACTACATTTGTTTTGTGATAATGCATTAGCAGCAACACCTCACATCGAGTATTTGAAATGTCAAGCTTTGCAGAAGTTCTGGGGCAAAACCACAGTAACATCTCATCTTTATCCTGTCACAAAACAAATCATACAGAATATTAAGCATTCAGCATATTGCAGGACAGAATGAGAGATGTGACTGAACGGTCATGAAAAAACAGTCTATCAGAGGCTTTGCAATAAATGTTGGGGATAGTAACAGACAGTCAGTGGCCTTATGCTTCACTGCATCTCAGTTCTCTCATTTAGTCACCTAGGATCTTGATTTTCTGCAACTAAATAATTTCAGGGCTGTATTAAGGTGGTATATCTAGACTATGTGTTGAACATGACCTTAAGTTTTTTGCAGGTCTACTAGTTCTTACTGAGGGGAAGTATATAATTTTACCAAGGTTCGCTTGGAAGGAAGCAGTGCATCAGTCCCAGGTTTGCTGGATTAGCCAGACTCTGGTGCTACTTTGCAGATATGAACCACATCAACATCCTGTAGGTAGCTCCTGCTAGGGTGGACAATTACACAACAGAGGTTTTCCCTTTGGAGTGTGGGAAATGTTCTCTTGGGGACCTTAAAAGGTTAGGGAAAAATGTACTTGTAGTCCAGACTTGGAATAATGAGACTCTCTGATTTATGTTCTGTATGTGTACCTGCTTGCGGGTTCTATTTGTATACAGAAATGCTCCAAACAGAGTAATTGCACAAGTGTGTACAGATGGTGATGTGTGAGAAAACTCAAGATCACAGACAGATTTTCCGAGAGAAAATTTGGTGCTTACAGTGCTAAATTAAATATTAACTTAGCATTAGGAGTTTTCTCATGTGTAGGTTTGAAAGAAAGATTTGGCATTCTGTGTAAGCAAAAGAGCATATGGTATTTTTTCCATTTGAAGATGCTACCTTAACTGGTGAATCAAATCACAGTTGCATTGTCTGTTCATCTTGCTTTTAACTAAAAGGTACTGTGCTATCTAAAAATATTCTGATGACTTATTTTCCATTGATCAGTCACCATTTCAGTAGGTAGTTGTAGCCCATTGTGTTGCTTCAGTTTAAGAATGCTTTACATGACACCCAATACTTAAATTTGCAGCTGATAGTCAATAATTTATTTTCCTTTAGTTTGAAATGTTTGCAAAAAGACTTCTGATTTTGTGTGGTTTTATTTGACACATGGTGTAGGAACTTCTGTTTTACTGTATGGAGAAAATTGTATTAAACCAGCAAAAAATTACAAGAAGGCAAGCTCTTTCAGGAGTTAATTTTGATGAAAACTCAAACCTTTTTTTTCCCTGTACTTTGACTGTAGTATATCCAAATTGTTGGCAGTTAAATATAATGATCTTCATAAACTTTAAGACTGTGATCTTTCTTTTTTCTTTCTTTTTCCTGCAACTCATCTATCCACCTAAAACCCAGTGGTACTGGAAAAGGCTACTCTTCATCTTCAGTCCTTATAAAAAAAAGTGTGTGTGTGTGTTGTTTGTTTTGTGAGGTGTAACTACTATTGCTACTTGGGCAATAGTGTAATAGTGTCTCTATCTAATGACAGAATTAGCCTGGCATACCTAGGGAACAGTTGCGAGAGAATCCATGGCAGCTAAAGCTCCCAGTACTTAAAGTTCTGCAATTCCAAAAGTGCAGTGGCAGTCTGGATCTGAAGGTGTTAACAGAAAGGAAAAATGGGTCTGTCTGCCCTGAGTTGATGTGTGCCACCTTCCCAGCGTTCACTACTATTAAGAGCACCGTATTCACACCCCTCACCCCTAATCTTAAAAGTACCTCAGTAGTACCTTCCTGCCACATTGTTCCTACTGTATCTAATCTGTCGTTTACATCCATTTCATCATATTTCTTCACATACAAGGCCATTCACTGTATATGTATGTAACTTTTTAAAACTTTTAAAGATTTTTGTTCCTGAAGAAATACTTTAATCCATGTACCTGGCAATACATGATAACTTTTTAGCTGCTGCCAGAGACATGGGAGGGGGTAAATGTTCTGCCTTTGGAACGAATGGTAACGTGGTAACTAGTAAATGTTCCAAAGCTTGTTTTGGTCAGAGAGAGAATACCTTGTGTATATGAATAGGCAGAATTTAATTTTGCCTGTGGGCCCTGTACCTTTAACAAGAGTCCAGGCTACAGCAGAGTCAGGCCACCGACTCTGAGGTTATCGGATTGCCCTGTTGGTGGGCAGAGAATGACATTTGAGCCCAGTATACAAAATGGCTTTGTAAATCAGAGAGCAGACCTTCTTGCTTCGAATTGTTGCTCCTGCGCACAATGGCAGTCCCCAGGGTTCCCTGGAGCAGGACCTCCTCCATATGTTCTTGCTGGCTGCAGAAGCCAGCGCTGCAGTGAGGGGGCTGTACTCGTGACTGGAGACCCAGATGGAGGGCTGAGAGGCAGAAGCTACTATCGCAGTCAACGTCAATTCAGACAGAAAGAACTTGGATCAGCGGCTTTCCTGTTTTAAGACAACTCCAGCTGGTCATTTGTTGTACACACAAGCTCTTGGAATCTGGAGAGTTTTGGCATAGCAGCGGTGATGGGGTGGAACAAAGAGTGGGTGGTGTGCTCGTACTAGATGAAGAACCTTGACACAAAGGTGGTGGTACCATGGAGCTATTTTGATAGCTTGTTTGATTTAAGGAAGTGTGAAACACAGCCTTTAATCTGCTTCTGGTCGGAGAAGTGCTTCTAAGTACAGCAAAGATGGGAGCTGATTCCAGGAGGTGGAACTAGGAAGCTGAGGTCATTCTCTGCATCACAGGATCTGAGATCAAGGCATGTTTCTGCACATCTGAATCAGGGCAACTTGGTACATAGAAAAGCTTTATTCTTTTTTCTGACTTGGTAGCATTCCTTAGTAGTCTGCATATAACAAGGAGGTCAGTCTGTGAGCCAATTAAAAAAACCAAGCAAACCACCACCCTCCCCCAACACACCACCACCAGTGTTTTAAAATATTGCTGCATAATCTATGATTACTTTATTAAATACCTTAAAACTTCATGTAGCATAGGAACCCAAATTTATATAACTTATTTTACGGTTGAATAAGCTAAGCCAGATAGCATATCTGTTTCAAAGGTTGGATGTGACCTAGAGGCTTACCTCTCATTTTTAAACAGTAATTTAGGAACTTAACCCCTGTTGACTTCTAACTGGATGAACTTCAACTTTGAAAGAAATTTCAGTGAAAAATGTTACCTGTTTGTTTGCTGTTTTATGGCAGTTCAGCAGTTCATGCTTCCCAAAGTAATCTGAAGTTTCTAAACTCAAAGTCATGTTCGTAGTGGCCTTGCCTCACTGTATCCTTCAGGAAGGAATCCTTGACTTCTCACTCCTACTCACATGCTCTAACCACTTTGCAGTATATATTGAGCTAGAAATGTTTGATATTATCAGAATTTGGATAATATTCTAAGTGGTTATAGACTACTTGTTTTATCATATATGTTTTGTTTTCATCCTTTGTATAGAGAGAAGGATGTTTCAATGTACACTAGTGCCTTTGGCTGAGGGCTGAGAAAGAATTACTGTATTGAGAAGGGATTTGTTACTACAACTTTTA
The DNA here is from genome assembly GCF_000737465.1 of Haliaeetus leucocephalus. Lineage (NCBI taxonomy): Eukaryota > Metazoa > Chordata > Aves > Accipitriformes > Accipitridae > Haliaeetus > Haliaeetus leucocephalus. The sequence continues at coordinate 4,979,775 of NW_010972665.1, forward strand.
AATGCACTTTTGGTGATTTTTTTTTTTATTATTATTTTTTCTTTGCAACTTTTTCACCATTGCTTTTATTTCCCACTGATACTTAAAAGTGTCAAGTAAAACTGATGTTTGAATGTGGGTTGTGAATTGGCTTCTGACAGCAGAGGTTTCATTAAGTAAACGCTCCTTAAGTCAGTAATGTGGTGTAATTGGGAAGATGTAATCTAATTGGGAAGATGTAAATGAAAGGTGTTTTCCAACTATTTTGTCCACCACTGCATGTGAAATACAGGAAGCTTAGTCATTCCATGTGTCTCAAGTTTCTTTCTGCTGTCCTTGGCATTGTGATTAGGGTATGTGGAAGATTTATCATCTACAACACTTTAAATAGTCCTTCTTGCAGAAACAGATATAAAATAGATCTTGGATTACCCTTCTGCTTTGCAGCTGTTTCTTCACTGAATGCGCAAGGTATGCAGAACCAGCCCTGTGTGATCCTTTGCAAACACATGCTGGTGGGTTGACCTTAGCTGGACACCAGGTGCCCACCAAAGCCACTCTATCACTCCCCTTCTCAACTGGACAGGAGGAGAAAAATATTCAACTAAAGGCTTGTGGGTTGAGATAAGGACAGGGAGATCACTCACCAATTACTGTCATGGGCAAACCAAACTCGACTCAGGGAAACTAATTTAATTTATTGCCAATCAAATTAAAACGGAGTAGGATAATGAGAAGTAAAACCAAATCTTAAAAACACATTCCCTTCACCCCTCCCTTCTTTTCAGGCTGAACTTCACTCTCGAGTTCTCTACCTTCTCCCCCCCGAGATGTGCAGGGGGATGGGGAGTGGGGGTTGCAGTCAGTTCATCACATGTTGTCTCTGCCACTCCTTCCTCCTCAGCGGCAGGACTTCTCACACTCTTCCCCTGCTCCAGCATGGGGTCCCTCCCATGGGAGACAGCCCTCCATGAACTTCTCCAACGTGTGTCCTTCCCATGGGCTTCTTCACGAACTGATCCAACGTGGGTCCCTTCCACGGGGTGCAGTCCTTCAGGCACAGACTGCTCCACCGTGGTTCCCCCACAGGGTCACAAGTCCTGCCAGAAAACCTGCTCCAGTGTGGGCTCCTCTCTCCACAGGTCCGCAGGTCCTGCCAGGAGCCTGCTCCAGCGTGGGCTTCCCACAGGGTCACAGCCTCCTTCAGGCACCCACCTGCTCTGGTGTGGGGTCCTCCAGGGGCTGCAGGTGGAGATGTGCTCCACCGTGGACCTCCCTGGGCTGCAGGGGCACAGCCTGCCTCACCATGGTCTTCCCCATGGGCTGCAGGGGAATCTCTGCTCCGGCGCCTGGAGCTCCTCCTCCTCCTTCTTCACTGACCTGGGGGTCTGCAGGACTGTTTCTCTCACATCTTCTCACTCCTCTCTCTGGCTGCAGTTTCTGTGCCCCAGCAACTTTCTTTTCCCTTCTTAAATACGTTATCCCAGAGATGCTACCACCATGGTTGATGGGCTCGGCCTTGGCCAGCCGTGGATCCGTCTTGGAGCTGGCTGGCATTGGCTCTATTGGACATGGGGGAAGCTTCTAGCACCTTCTGACAGAAGCCACCCCTGTAGCCCTCCCTGCTACCTAAACCTTGCCACACAAACCCAATACACACATCTACAGAATGGACTCCCAGATGCCAGACTGGGAAACTGGATAGTGACTTTCAGTGGATGAAGTCTGTCGTTGCACCAAAGTCCTCAAACATGTAGGTTTGGAAAAGAATCTAGTCCTACTCTGTGTAAAGGCAGGCTTAAGTCTGAAGATAAGAGTCTGATTTTTTTGTTTTGCTGGTTTTGTGTGGATACAACTTTGACTTTTGAACTTGAAAGATCAGCAAGCCCCTGACAGAGTCTGTTGTGTGTGCCTGTTGATCTTGATGATCTGCAGTCTGTGGCCTCTCATCTTAGAAATGAAAACTGGTGAAGCATCTTTCTCGGTTTACTAGAATGGTGGAAGATCATCTGTAATTGGTGGTTTCTGACATAAGTTTAAAAAAAACCCTTGCTCTCCCTGAAAAGAATGCTTTTCCCTTGGAGGAGCAGCGTTTTGTCCAGTAGGCTTCTACAGAGTTATGCAGGTAAATAGATTTCAAATGTATTTGCTATAGAAGGGTGCTCATGGGAGATTATCTAATATTGTCTGTGTTAATATGCGGGACTGAGGATGCCTTTGGAGTTAGAACACCACCACCCCTTATACTCACCAATCCTATTTATTGCATGGTGGTCCGAGGGCTAGTTGCTTGGCCAGAAGGATTGATGTGATATATCCCTTGATGTTAGCACCTCCTCCAGTGTCTGTGCTGGGTGTTCTGCCATGATTCAGGTATGCTTGTTTGTTGAAGGTTTTATAATTTCAGTTAAAATATTTATTTGTGATTAACATCTTGCCAGTTACAACTTTAAGTGAAAGAAAAAAAATAATTGTTGATTCCTACAGTGGTTTGTTGTTCATCTTTACCTTATGATATAAAAACTTTGATCCCATGCAGCTGCCATACTGTGTGGTTCCTATTAGAAGATTTGTGAATCAAATGTATTAGCAGCAGTAGTGTCAGTGTTGCTGTGGCTGCTTTGGAAATGTGTGCTCTCTTCATACCTTCAAATTGTTGTGCTTATGTATGTATAGCAACTACATCTTAGTAGCTGAGAAGGAAAATAATGTAGTGTAGGTAAAGACGACAATTAAAAGGTTAATTATTTTAAATTAATTTAGTAATTTCCTTTTATTTCTCACTCCTAATTTTTTTTATATTCAACTCAAACTTAATTTTTCCTGGATGAAAGGAATGAAGATAAAAGCCAGAAAGGAGTCATCTCTCAGGGAAAAAGAAAAATCTCTTTTCTTTTATAAACTACCAGTGCATATGTTTAATCCCAAATTGTGTGAAAGAATTCTGGGCAAAATAAAATGAGATTAGATGGGGGAAATTAAATCATTGCATTATCCTGCTCAGTATTTGTAGTTAAGTGCAGCTTGACAATACCTTAGGCCACTGCTGCTTCAATTTATTGTGTATTCTACTGAATGTATTGAAGGTGTACAGCACTTGAGGATTGTTCTATGGGATGATTTGGCACTAACACTTTTGTTGGGGTACCAGGATAAAAAATAAATATCATATGTAAACTTAGGAATTAGTGTTGTCATGGCTTAATTGTTTATTGTGTTACTTGCAAGTTACACACATACATAAAATCTCCATAAAATCATGTAGTGAGACAACTAAACAGGAAAAAAAAACCCAGAAATGCCTGCTTAACATGATAGAAAGTTATTTATTTGATCAGTAATTGGTTTAAGTGTGTCTGACTAACCTTTTCTTCATATTCAGTGCTTCAAGGCTATTAGACAAGTTTTCACCCAGTGGCAAAAATGATGGGAAAACACATCACTTAGAGTAAGAAATAGTGCCACAGCATGGAAAAGACAGTAGCAGCTTGGTGATTAATTTGTGTTTGTTTCCCCAGCCCCTGCTTCATAGCACTCTTTCTTTTTTTTTTTTTTTTTTAATGTGTTGCACAATGCTATTGCTCAGCCAGAGGCTAAGAGAGGGAAAGTAGGTACACCATATAGCTGCAAGAGAGGCAAGAGACTGGAATGTTCCATCTCAAAACCTGCATCTGTATTATAAAGACAAGATCCTACATCTTCTGGCCCTGGTGTCCTTGTTATTTGCATCAAGGCACCAGCGTGAATCAGTTCACTGCGGCAGCAGTCCAGCTGATGTGACTTGCATTATTATCAGGTACCTGATTGCAGTCTCTGGATGGATGGAGGGTTGGATGTGACTAGCATATCAATACATGTGGTGGTGCTGCTGCTGTGTGATAGTAATCTGTGATGAGGACAGAAGCCCACTCAGCCCTGCAGAAAAGTTCTTTAAGGACACAGTAAAACTCTGTTTTGTGAAATTCTGATCATCACTATGATTTTGTATCCTTTGACATACTGCCAGCTTGTCCAGAAGATGCTTTGACAAACATATTTAGGCTGTGTAGAACCAAGAAGGTACAGAGCTTCACTTCTGAAATTGCAAATGTTTTCTTATGACAGAGAATTAATTTGGAATTTGAGACAAACCTGTGTGGTTCCAAGACTAAACTAGTCCAAGTGTTGGATTCCAACATGGTATATCATGATTTTTCTTTTCAAAACTTTTTAAAATTCCCTACATGTTAATGTAGCTGTGTCACTTAATAGAATTTTGGGAGAATGCTTACAAGTTTTTATATGCTGTGATAAATTGTTCAAATATAGGGTCTTGACTTTCTGTTTATTGATCCCAAATATCCATGATCTTACTGTCTTCAGTGGAGCAATTTCTGACCTGTACTGGTTGCAGATTTAAAAATGTGATATTAAAAAAATGCCTTTCCAAACGGAATCTGATTACCAAAACAAAAACCACCTTTTTTTTTTTTTTTTTTTTTTTTTCCTTTTTATTTCTGGGGGGGGTTAGTAGAATAAAAAGCCTGATATAAGGTCTTTCCTGTGATATTCCTTTTGGAAATGAAGATAACTTGATAACAAAAAAAACCCTAACAACATGCAAAAGAGATGGAAAAAATATTCTGCTATGAATATGAAGACCATAAGAAGCTTTTTAGATATGTACAGCAACAGAAGAATGGCTCAAACTCAGAAATACAGAGATCGTCACTATAGTGGAGTGCTGCACTTACTCTGTTGGCCCTGGGGAGCCAGCCAGTGAAGTGTACTTCTGACTCCTAAATTGGTACCTCAATCACCTACTTAAATAAGAAATAGCTCTCTGAGCAAAGCGTGGACAGTCCAAAAAACTTGTATTTACAAACCGCTTGAAAACTTTCTGTGAGCTACTCACTTTACATTGTAAAAATCCCTTGTATTTTTTGTATGAGCGGACCTAACCAATGATATTTGATACTCAGTATGTGAAACAGAGTCATCTGGTAGAAGGAAATAAACTTTCTGCACTTTATTTTACTCTCTTAGACTTCTGCAAATTATTGAAATACAATTTTTGTAATGATATGATCTAAGGCAGTTTGTATTGCTCTTTGAGAGTGACAGAAAATTGTTTGGTGGCAAGTTTTCATCTTCTTTGTAACTTGTGATTTTTTTAAGTTTTTTTAAAATTATGTTTTTAAGTACTGTCTGGGCCAGTGTGCCCAAGAGCAGTGTCTCACCTGATAGCCTGAAGATGACAAGGAGAAACAGAATTGCTCTTAAGGAGAATATGCACCATATGGCATGGATCATTTGTTTTGAAAGGTGGTAGGTAGGCAGTTGTCTAACAGACAACAAGTGTTGCAAATAACATGCAGTAATGAACAAGATTCACTTATAGCCCATGTATTATATCAAGGTGAAAAGGTTGGACTGGAACTGGGAAGTTATCATAGCAGTCATGCTACTAGTGTTCCTTGTTGGGCCAATAACAAATTTCTTACTGTTGTTGTAAGCAAGGTTTTTTTCTCTGTTGACTCTGGTTTGCCCTCAAGTATTTTCAATTCTGTCATTTTCATGAAGGCTTAGTAGTTGCCACTTGATGAACATGAGAGTGTTTGGCCCACATTACAGCAGAAAAAGGACAAAGCAGTGATGTGAAGTTATTTCTGGCATTTTTAGGGAGGTCAAAGCAGTCTGTCATGATACCGAAGTGACTGTGGTTTGGTCTGCAATATGAAGTCTGCAGATCCCTTTGAAGGTGTGTATTTAATGTTGTGTTGTGTTTTGTTTTCTTTTTTTTTTTCTCTGATACAACTGGATTTTTTTACTTTGAGAGCCAAAGCAGAAGTGAGCATATCCAAAGGCTTTAAAGAAGAGGTTTTTCTCTAAGACTTTTTGCAGAATTGCATAGGCTGTAGATTTGAGCCTGAACAAAACCACACTTAATTTTGGAGGCATTAATTTTCAGATCTCTCGTGGAGTGTAAGTTCTCTAAGATCATGATGGCTATGTTTTTGAACTCTTCCAATTATTATTTGTACTGTATTTTGATTAGTTTAGAGAAAATCTGAAGTTATACTCTTCTGAACAGAAGCAGAACTATTGCACCTCTTCCCCTGATAAAAGTATACTGTATTGCAGTGAGCTCCCAGTATCATCCTTTCTGTGAACTATCCTTTGTTAGCTGCTTTCTGATCCTTTGCTGAATTATTTATGTCTTTATTTCAGCATCCCCCTTAGATGAGGCACTGGAAACTCCAGGACTTCTGCTATCACATTCATACTAATAAAGTGCATGATAAAACAAAGTGAAGCTTTCATAGTAAAATGCTGATTTGCATTCCAGCAGGGAAGAGAGAAATGCATATCCATTAGGGATACGAAGGAAAAAATCACATTCAGATGGAAGAAGTTTTTAATTTCTGTGTGTTGGACAAGATCTTATTGTACCTGTAAAAATCACCTAGTTTCTGAAGATGATGAAGGTGTTTCAGCAGAATGTCTTATTCAAAAGCAGGTTTGGGCATTCAGACACTCAATGCTGAGTGCTCAGTGCTTGCTCTTTACTTTCTCAGTTTCTACCTGATAAGTTGCCTGTGATGACTCTCAATGCTTCCCTCTGGGCTGATGAGGTGATGTTTAAAAAAAAATAAATAAAAAAAAAATCTCTGTCTTCAAGTTGGATGAAAATATGTCCAGGCTCAGTGAAGTTTCCAAAATAGATGCTCCCAAGCTTAGGCATGGACTTAACCTTGGATCTAAGTTAAACTGATAATCAGGGGCTAAGAAAGACAAAATAGGTCACTGTAATTCAACAGTAAAGAATACTAAATTATGTTAAAGCATCTGAGAGTGTCTATACTTTTATTCATCTATGACAGTAACAAACCGGCATTACAAAGTTGAAAATTAGTTGCTAGTTAAGTTTAATAGTAATTCAAATATATTAATACTTGTTGATCTAGAAACAGAATGCTGAAAAACCTAAGATGTCTTAGAGGGGAAGTAGGAGAAATAACTTGAGGTATGGAAAACTCCTGTAACTGTGAGAAATGACAGGACTTCCAAACAGCTACGTAGAAGGAAGGTTTAGTAACAACTTGCTGACATTCTGTAACTGTCTACATTGAAAGAAAAGATGGGGTGCTGAACTTGCAGAAAAACACATAACTAGTTTGTAGCAAGGCACTGGAAGCCCATGAAGTTCAAACCATGAACGAGACGTAAATTTTTAACTGTGGGGTATAAATAATTAGAGCAGACTTTTGTGGGTATGATAGACTTTATATTGCTTAGAGTCAGTATATAAATCAAAATAGTATACCTTGGTAAATGAGACAATCCCTTTTGACATACATTAGGCAGGAATGACTTCAGGAAATCATAGGAAGTGTAGGTTAGTGTGAGACTGTAATTGTCTCTTATCACCATTAATATTTCAGCCATTTATGAATCAGCTGGGTTTTGATGTTCACAACTAATTCATGCAAAATGATATTTCCTTCTCAAGTCTCATAAGATATTTCTGATAGGCCTCAAAATGTATTCACTATAAAGTATAAGGCCATATTACTTTTTTCTGATTTGGGAAGGAGAAGAGAGTCTTTCTGGAGCACCTTCATGTCGCTGGCACCTCCCATAGATGAACTGTTATCAGTAGATATATCATGCTTACAGCTGATGAGAAATCAGGAGCAACTGATGGTTTTGACTTGTCAGTGTATGTAGACTTAACACCTTCTATACTTCCATTGCATGTAAAGGGAATTTCTATCTACAGTTAGAAAAATCTTATGTTTGGACTGCCCAAATATCCTGATAAGAGTAAAGCTCTGATCTTTCAGGAATCCCTAGTGCACTTGATCAGTGTTGGATAGACGTTTTGAGCATGATACTCCTAATGTTGCAATGTGGTACTGTTATGTGCACAATTTTTAACTGCACATATTTGTACATTATCTTGCTAAGTTTTAAAAAAATAATAGTTACTGAAATTAATATGATTAGATAAATTCCTATTTAGTTAGCATGGTAAAGATACCTTCCTATACCTCGCTACTCTGGTTGACAGCCAAAGAGCAAGAATTCACAAAGTAATTGAAACATTTTCAGCTGCAAAGTCATTTTCGATGACATACATCCTGTCTGCTAGGAACAGGAGGAGGAAAAATAAGAAGTGCAATACACAAAAGGATCTTTGTGTTCCTAATATTGGCTAACATGAGAAGTTTGCAAAACAAAACCAAATCTTGTCCAGTGGAAATGAAGTGCATGTACAAAGAATACAACCAAGGATGAAATGGAAAGCAAATGAAGTCAATCATGTAGTTTGTGCCTGCTAAAACCAAATCCCTTTACTTCAGAATTAGGAACAGGAGTAATCATGTTGTATGCTTGAAGAATCAAGACTAGTATTATGTGGTCTGTATTGGGAAAGCAAAGGGTAGAAAAGCCTCCTCAGTACTCCTCCTAAAATCTGTGTGTTAGTTGGGATGCCCTTTGATGCAGGGCAAGTGAAGTTGCAGTAAAACAGGCAATTGAAGACCAGTGGAGCTGGCTCCTTATAGGGATGCTGATAGGTTTCTGTCTGCCATCACACTGCAAATACTCTTTAAACAGCTGCAGCTTTGCTAAGCTGTAGACATTTCCCCAGTGCCTTTGTGGTGTTCATAACATAGCAGTTGTCCTGGTTTCAGCTGGGATAGAGTTAATTGTCCTCCTAGTAGCTGGTACAGTGCCATGTTTTGAGTTCAGTATGAGAAGAATGTTGATAACACTGATGTTTTCAGTTGTTGCTCAGTAGTGTTTAGACTAAAGTCAAGGATTTTTCAGCTCCTCATGCCCAGCCAGCGAGAAAGCTGGAGGGGCACAAGAAGTTGGCACAGGACAGAGCCAGGGCAGCTGACCCAAACTGGCCAACAGGGTATTCCGTACCATGTGATGTCACATCTAGTATAGGAACTGGGGGGAGTGGGGGCGGGGAGATCGCCGCTTGGGGACTAGCTGGGTGTCGATTGGCAGGGGGGGAGCAATTGCACTGCACATCATTTGTACCTTTTATTATTGCTGTTGTCATTTTATTAGTGTTATTATCATTATTAGTTTCTTCTTTTCTGTTCTATTAAACTGTTCATATCTCAACCCACGAGTTTTACTTCTTTTCCCGATTTTCTCCCCCATCCCACTGAGGGGGGCCGGGGGGAGTGAGTGAGCAGCTGCGTGGCGCTTAGTTGCTGGCTGGGGTTAAACCACAACATCAGTGAACAAGGATTGTCCAGTGGTTTGGTGCTTGGAATTGGAGATAAGAATGCGTGTGCTTTCTTTGAAAAAAACACGTTCAAATTTCTGCAAAAAAGCCTGTTTATTTGGTTCGTATCACTTGCTTTTAGATAGTGTACTATAGTTAGACTACTCCTGAGGGTAGTCCTATATTTTCCCTTGAATTGTGCAGGCCTTATTTCTGCCATAGACAGTTAATTTTGGGGAAAGCATTCTGTCTTTCTATACATGTGTAGCATTCATGTTTGCTTTGGGCTTTTAGATGTTCCTGGCCTCAATAGCAAATTTGTGTGACAGCATACACATTCTGCTTTATAAAGAAAAAAGCCTGTCAAATTTTGCTAGACCAGATTTAAAAATGTTTTAATTTCTTTTGGTCAAAGAAAAAGTGTTATTGGGTCAATTGAAATTCTTATCTGTGGCTTAGATGTTTTTTTTTCAAGTGCTTATTCTTTTATTAATACAAGGTAAAGTTTTTGAAACAACTGTAATCATTCAGTCAAGCAGTATCTACATAGTCTGTTTTGGTATTTTCAGGTCTTCTGAGTCCCAGTTTTCTTGTGCAACAATTCTAGCAGTACTGACAAAACTCAGAGTGTTCTTATTTTGGCACAGCTGTATTTTCTTGAAACTTCTCCTCTTAGCTCTAAATAATAGTAACATGGCTATTTGTGTAGCATAACTAGATAGAGCTAGTACAGAACAATCTCTTCTGAATGCTATTTCCCTTTTTGTGTATTGTTGCTTTGGCTGCAGCTTCTAGCCTTTCCTTGAATCACGCATTTTAATTCCTCTGTGTGACACAATGAACTAGAATGCAGCCAGCCCAAGGTTCTTTAGCCAAGTCGCAAGAATGAGCAGTTTTTTTCCAAAATTCTGCTCATACCCTTAACAGAAACTAAGTGTGTCTTTGCCTTTTCTCTCTCTTCTCTTTCTCATTTTGCATTTGTGTTTCAGTGGTGCTGGATTTTTCCGGTGTGTGGAGTGGTTTTGGGGTTTTTTTTTTTGCATTCTAAAACCTATTTTACTGGGCAAGGTCTCCAGTCCTGAGTGAGGACTAAAGCTGGATAGACTCTCATACTTGCTAAATTTGTAAGTAACTAATTTTTATAAATGGCTTTGTTCAGAGAACAGCAGCAGGTTGCTGTGTCTCAGAACATTAGTGTCTAACCGCTGAGCTCAAATTCATCGAATTCAACTGAAATAATTAAAGCTTTCTGCTGCTGGCTTTGGACTGGGAGATAAACTTTTGCAGATAAGCGTTTGGTAGGAATCCCAGAGGGTGGGATTGGCCACTGATGAACACTTGTGATCAATAAGAATAATCAAATAATGAATTAAAAATAGTACCTTCAGTATTATTCCAGTATATTAAGATAGGATATTTCATGATGTGTATTACTACTGTCTTTTATACATCCACTACCCTTACTGTGCTCTAGGCCTGAACTGCTATTTACAGTATTGTTACGTGGCCTCTTAAGGCCTCCTGGTGCTTGTGAACCAGGCTTTTAAACCCTGTGCCTTATGTTATAACTGAGGTTTCTTGAGTTACGAGTAGATACTTAATAAACAACACTCTGTGTCACCTTACAACAGGATATCTAGATCTAATTCCATCCTGTAGCCAGCAAATTAACAAAAAATGATTGTAGTACCCTCCTTTGAAAAGCCTTATATCATTTCAGTTAGCTTTGGTCAGTGAGCTAATATGGCAGTTGGACTCTTACTTTCAAAGGGTATGAGAAGATATCTCTAGATAATGCTTACAGCTTCTGGATGGTGCAAAATAAAGTACATACATGATAGAAAAAACCCTGAAGCTTTCTGATTTTGCTATAGATCAAAAACTTAATGTCATCAACTGTGTCCATCTAATTCTACTTTGCTATATTGAGTTCCTTTTTTTTATGAACTGACTGTGGATCATGAGCTCGGACAGGAGCGTTTCAAGGCAAGTAGAGGTAAATGTCTCTAGGAGATAAGAGCTAAACTAGTATGGTAGATGCAGAATGGTGAATGCATAAAACTGAATAGCCAACACAGTGGGAGAAGATCTTAGAAAGCATTAAGGAAGTCATAAGGGGTAATATCTTAAACAAGGAATAGCTTAAGGTTGTATTAAGAAATATTGCCTAAACTGTGTGATGCATTTGAAGAAAATGCCACCAAATCTTTCCAGCAAACATCTTATTCAGCTTTTCCTTCTAACACCATAATAAAGATGATTTTTAGTGTTCTTATTTTAAAGAGAAAAGGTTATCTTTTATGTCTTAATGATGGATAGAAATTTTGTCTGAGACTTGGGCACTTCATGATAGGTGGTAGACATACCTTGAAACAGAAGTAAATAACCCTCAATAGAATATAGAGGGTGAGAGCAAATGCTGCTTCTGTTGAGTGTCAGTCTAGTGCCTTCACCACAAGACCACAAAAATTCATCTTGTGTGGTGTAGATAAAACAGTGGAGCAATAAGCTGGGCTTTTTTGGACATATGCACACCAGGCTGAACTGTAAACAAAGAATACTTCAGAGTTGTTTTATTGTTTATCTTGGGGAACAAATAGTTCACTGCAGAATAGAGTGAACTTCAGATAAGAGCCCTGACAGTGATATAGTATGATATAGTGTATTACCACTTTATTTTTATAACATCTTTTGTAGAAATGGTATCTCAAAGGCTTTATGTGGTTAGATAATACAGATATAAAGTTAAATGGTAGAAAGGAGAGAGAAATTAAGACTTTTAAGGAAAGAGGGGAGAATCTGTTTCCAGATGACATTGGGAAGATAGATGGTAAATCAGTATGGCACAGACTTTTTTTTATAAAGCTTTTTCTAGATGGCAGGTAGTGTGGGAAAGTATTAAAGAAAGGCAGGGCAGAGAAGTGCATGTGTAAAATTACTGTTGCTTTCCAGCACCTACTTTGCAGCGCACAAGCTGACTTTGTGACAGTTGTTTACGTAAATACTTGTACTTAGACCTAGATTTCATTGGGTTATATTTGTATTGATTATAGTTGGGTTACTCCTGACTTGTGCTAAATTAAGTGAAGTAAAGTAAACTGTTAGAAGCTTTTATTCATATGCATCACTGTTTATGGTGACTTTTATCTTTTGCCTCCCTTTCTCAGCTTTTTGGTGGATTTCCATACAAGACTGCCTTGGGCAAAACAGGCTTCACTTGCAGTTTTTACTTTAATTTGTTGCTGGTTAACACGAACTGCAGTTTACACCTGAATACAGGCTATCCTATTCCTTACCTGTAGTTTCTTTCCAGAAGCTTGTGCTCAGCATGAAATTGCACTGAATGTGGGAGAGCCTCTTCAAAACCAAAGCTGGATTGAGTTGTGGTATCTGACTTTGAGAAAAGTGAGAACAGGTTTAGAGGAATTTATTTACACTGTTGTTTCTTGTCCATTTAAATTGATCTCAAATGAGTCGAGTACTCAGAACATCAAGGCTATTGCAAAGAGAATAACAGCCTTTCAAGTTGTGCAAATGTGCAAAGCCAATGCAATATGTGCATGTTTAGGATGTGCACAGTATTGCCTTCCATGGTATGGCCAACTGATGTGTGACTGCAACTGTGCAGAAGTCTGTTGCTAACTTTGCTACAGAGGTGAGGTTATGTGGGGGACCCTCAGTGTCATATGCCTGTATGGGAAGGTGACTTCTTTTTTTGCACTGGGCAGGAGCTTCCTAAAATGCCTCTGTTCATAAACTCCCACCTGGAAGATCAATGTAGGTTTCAAATAGCTTCTGAGCAAGATTATGGTGGTTTATGCATTCGTCCAGATGAAGAGGCTCTAACAGACTGGTTGGTATAACATCTGAGTACCAGGCCTGAATCACTGGCAAATTGCTGGGTAACTGCAGGGAGTCCTGGTTGGAATGACTCTGTGAGGCTTTGTAGTAATACTACGAGCAAATATTGTGGATTCTTAATATTCAGAAATTAATACATTTGTGTGTTTTTCCCACTTGCAAACTATATGTATGTATATTTTATATATAGATATATACACACACCTGACTTATTTTTCTGTCTCAATTAAGAACGAATTTTTTTTTTTTAAGGCGTAGAATTCACAGAATAAGCGTCTTGTGTTGCAATTCCTTGTGGGGACACCCCCCTCCCCCCCAAACCTAACCTAGGAAAATATTTTAAATACTGTAATGTGTTCTAGATCTGGTCGTTATCTGCTGCCTTACTTATTCATTGCAATTGGTGTGTCTCTTTGACATACACCCTCAAAGATTTTCAGTAACTATGTTTTTTTGTTTATTGTGTTACTGTGTTCTTTAGATGACCAGGAATATAAACTGGTTATGTGTTTCTCGAGGATACATGCAGTGTAGACTATTCACAAGAATTCTGACTGGAAGATTGTTTTTATGCCTGTATTTGCTGGTCACTTACAAGTGATAATCATCAGCTTTAACAAGGACTGATTTACTTGAAAACAATTTGTATGAAAGGGCTACATCAGAGGAGGAGAACAAGTAATATACACTACCAAAAGCTACAAGCGGTAAGGGACGTAGATGAATACAAGGTAAAAGGATGGATAAAATTGAGAAACATTTACTCTGGAAATAGAAATCTAACTCAGATCTCTGACTCTTCTCCTATGTTCTTAGCAATAACCATTATTTTCTCATGAGATCAGGGACACAGGTTTGGGGTCTTTTGAATGTATTCTTTTCAGTTCTTCTTTGTTCTTAGAGAAGTATTGTTCTCTAAAAATATGCATTCCTTTCATTAAAATATTTTATGAAGATTTTCAGCAGTGTCATAAATAAGTCACCCTCATCTTATTGATTTCCAATACACTTTTTACCTTTGAAAAACACTGTATCTGTGTTTACTTTTGGGTTATATTTTTTTGCATTTTTCAGTTACAAGCAGCATATTAACACCTTCTGTCACTACCAGGTGGAAAGTCACAGCTACCTTATAAAATGCCTTCATATTTGAAAATAATTTTTGAAAAGATTGACTATGGAAGAATTAGAATATGCAAGGAATCTTGTTATGTTAAGGAAACATTTCAGTGGGTTTTATTAATAGTTCCGTTGCTCAGTTCCCCCTCCCCCCGTCTGTATAGGAATGAGATTGAATTTTCTAGCTTTGGTTACTAAGCTTTCAGCTCTTGCAACTGCAGTTATTAATCAGCTGTCATGGCACACCATAAAAAAGTGGCTTTAAAAACCATGTTTGCTTTTTAGGCTAATAGCGCTGGGAGGTAAAGCTGAGTGGTGCATAATGCATATATTTTAATGTGCCTGTGATAATGTTGCAGTCTTTAGTTTGAATGACTTGTATTAATTCTCAAAATAAATGTCCAAGACAACTTGCCAACAAAGCTGAATCTCCCCTCCCCCATTTACTTGACTTAATTTCTGTGCCATAGCCTAATAGCTTTGCCATGGCCTCATTTAAAGATTTCTTTTATGCCTTTTGATCATTTGCTAATAAGTATTACGAAGTAACAGATAAGGACTCAAGGATTTGCTAGACATGAAAGAGTAACTTGGACAAAAATCCAAATAGGGGGAAAAAATCCACAGAAATTCCTCAAGTGTTGTCTACACTGGGGTTTTGGTCTGCCTGTGAATTTGCACCAGTATGATGTTTCTAAGTGTGTACAGGCAAAGCTGCTGCCTCTTGTGCTTTGCATCAGTGGAGTTTCCCCCCTGCTTGAAGTTTGTGCTGCGCCCTGATGCCTGTCTATTCTAAGTACTGAGGTGACTTAAACCAGGGCAAGTCTTCAGTGTAGACAAGACCTTAACATTAAAATACTAATGTTTTTCTTTGACACTGAATTATGACTCATGTCAGGAGTCATAGGAAGCTGAGAAATGAAGCAGAGAAATAAAATTCTCTGTTCATCCAACGAGTAGGTGCTGCAAAAAAAGTAGCAGCCAGGCCCTGATATTGTGCCTCTATTGTTCTGTAGCCAAAGCCAGTCTCCAACACTGATGCCTCGTATTTGTGGAATCCAAATGAGATTGATTGTACTTTTGCACCAATTTGCCTGAGGTTTTTTTTGTTGATTATGAGCTTTCTTAACTTCAGACTGCAACAGAGATGAGTAAACAAGCTTTGCTTATGACATCCTAGTTCTTTGGAAACTTGCTTGCATGAGCAGCAGTCTTTCTGTTAACACAAGACTTTGGAATAGACGCTTAATTGAAAAAAAACTCTTGGGAAAAGTTTTTCTGCTCTGCACCTTACTGTCCCAGCTGCTTGCTTACTTCAGTATGTGTTTTATGAGAATGATGGGACTCTGTGCAGTTGAACACCATGAGGGATTCTCATACGATTTAGTGGTAGGAAGAGTGAAACACACTCAAAACAAAGGTATATGAAAGAAAAATATAGTCTCTGTGCTATTTTAAGCAGTAGAACTATGATTTTGTGCTATTTCAAAGTTGTAACTTGCTGTTGAGTAGCCTTGGACACACGTTATTTGATATGTAGCTGTTTCTTGCTCATTAAAGGCTCATTTTGGACAGCTAGGTGTCAAAAGATTCAGTGTGTGCTAATGTAAAAATACAGTTCCTAAAATAAGATTACTGTTACTACTGATTCCCAGTGTTCTAATTTCTTTATTAGCCATATATTTTGCATTGCTTATAATGCTTGTTCGTTTTCCTATATCTTCTCAATCCAATTCCTACTGAACAATCATGACATTTACTAGCGTGTCAGTCTTGACATTAAAACTTATTTAAGAGGTTGTCTGTGTTCGAAAGTGAATATCCCATTCACTTAAATTCAGATAATAGTACTGTTGCTGCTTCAAAATTAATCCCAGGAGCCCAGCTGGCAAAGGATACCTAGGAGAGATTAAGTCAGGGTTAAGTCTGGCTGATCTAACCACATCTGTAGTCACTGACTGACATCCTAGTTCCCCAGCCCTTGGGAGATACTGACAAGAGGGTGAATGTAGCACGTGCTTTGTGTGGGTGATTAAATCAAACCTTTTGATGATAGTCTTAGCAAATTAAGGGGAGAAAAAAGGGTCATCTTCCTTTTACCTCTCATGTTATTTTACAATAAGACTCTCTGGATTTGAAAAGCAGATTGTAGTGTAAAAATTAAATTATTATTAAAATTTTTTTCTCCTGAAATTTATTTCCAAGAATAAAAGCTTAGGATAGAAGTGAGAATAATCTTTAATGACAAATGGATAGGAGTGACATCAAGGTCTTCTCATTATTAAAAAATATCTATTCAGGGTTTAACTATAAATCTTCAGTGCTCCTAGGCTCTTTTTAGGAATTCAGCTGTTAATGCTATCGAAGCATTAGTGTGTTAGCAATGCAGAGATGTACAGCCAGGTCTTAAAAATGGTGTCAAATGATTCTTGGGGCAGGGGGGGAGAACCTAGTGACTGAGAGACCATTAATGAACCATAACAATACCAGATTGCTGTGTGTATTCTGTTGAATATTTTCTGATTTGATTAACACAAGAGATGGAGGTTTTGAGTGTCCTACCAAAATATGAGTGCACAGTTGAAGGCACATAACTTGCTTTGCTACTGTCTGATTGAATGTACTTTGAATATGTCATTCCTTTTACACCCCTGTATATACTAGTAACATTCATACCTTGCAGTCTGGATCACATTGAAAATTTTAAGATGATCTGTCACCATTGCACTAGCTCTACTATAGCTCTGCTGATGCTGGGATCAGCCTGAGAAGTGAACATATAAGGTATTGGCACTTTTCTAAACTACCGTGTTTCTTAGATCTGTCTCCAAGTTTCAGTGTGGTACTGGAATAAACTAACGTGCATTACTTTATGAACTCTGCAGTTGTAGCAATAAAGCTAGTACAGCCTCAGGAAGTTTTTCTACAAAATGTCAAGAGATCAAGCATGTGTGGTTTCATGTGGGCTACAGTAAGGGATGCTTTTCGTAAGTTCTGCCCACAGGGGAATTTGCTATTGTTAATGCAGTTAATAATAATCTAATTAATATAGAAGAAACTCAGATGCTTTTTAGACCAGAACATCTAGAGAAGATTAAAACATCTTTGTTGTTCATGCACTTTCAGTTTATTTGAGGATTTTCAAAAGCCTGTGCAAACTGAAGATTTCTTGATGTTTCATTAGTCCTTTGCTCTAGATGTCTAGATGTAATACTCTTGGTTTCAGAAAATGTACGTCTGTTAGCCAGCTGTTTATCATCAGAGTGATGGAAGCCTACCCCAAATTACTGAGAATTTGTATACAGAAAGTTAAATAAGCCAATCCTAGTATAGTATATAAACAAAAGCTGCTTTAAATGTCCTCCATACTAATAAAACCATGTTGAGGTTATGTGTGAAATGACTAACAGGTCTAATTCATCAACTGTCTTCTTGAGGTGATGACACCTCTGCTCTGGAGAACAGACAAAATAATGAGTATGTAGATGGTATCCTTGCGCAGGGATTATCATTCTGTACAATAACTCTGTTCTTGGGGCTAATTGCAATTTGGTGATAAATGATTTCAGATGTCAGAGCCATATCTAGATCAGAAAGTAATTCTTGAACAGTCTCATTCCAGAGCCCTCTAAAAAGGGTGTCCAAAATGCTGAACTGGTTGAGTTAGCAGAGTATGAAAATTGGAAAACAGCTTGAGGCTGGTGTGTTGTAGCAAAGTGATGAAACACAGCATGCTTGAGTGACAACGAGAGTGGTTCACGTGTATTCCTAAATTTGTTTAGCACTTTTGTTTGAACTCCTAAATGTTGAATAAGTATTGCTATCAAAACCTGTCTCTCTAAATTCAGAGCCCCCAAAAAAGGACACTCGAAGCAAAAGTTAAAGGGCACTATTGGTAAGGAGAGCTGGAAAGCTAGTGAATGTTAAAATAGTTATTGTGCATGTTACTGTGCATCATTTGGAAGGATCTGTTCTTCTGGTTCCCTTAAAACGGAAATACATAATTAACACAAGATTTATTTTTAAAACTTACTAATTATTTGTAATGCATAGACTCAACTGTTGGTTCCCTGATAATCATTGACTTGGTGTTTAAAGAGTAAGTAAAGGATACTACAAAAATTATACTGTCCAGCTTGATGAACCATCATGAAGAGCTCCAGAAGTAGTCTTTCTGTGAAGTTGACTTTATTGGTACCAAATCTTAGAGTCAGATGCATGATCTAGATAGAAAAGCAGCTGTTATAACACTGTGGTCCCCAGTGTTGGGAAGGATACAAACTCTACTTCAAAGTCTTGCATTAGGGTCACATTCTTTCTCTTTCTAAGGTTCTTAACTTTCTCCCAGATCTCATGCAAGCAAGTGAATTAAACTTCTAAAGGCTGGAAAAGTACAAAATTCCCCCAAGGATGCAGAGTGGAAAAGAAAAGGAAAGGTTCAGGGAGACACCTTGGAACAGAATGCAGAAGGAGATTTGCTAGGAAAAAAGAATGGCAAGTTTTGATCACAGGGAAGATAAGAAATACAAAAAAATAACCACATCTTAAGTGATCCCAGAGGGAAAGATTGGCTTCCAGTATAGAAGTACTGACTAGAAGAGGTTTGCCTATAATAAGCAGATAGGGCATTGTCACAGAGTAGCTTGGCTGTACATTATTTCAATCATATAATTCACTGTTCCTCCTAATAAATTAAATTAATAATAGTTGGCTGACATAAGCCTTGCAGCCATAAAACTCAAGATCCCCCCTTAATAGGCAGATGAGGGACTTGCAAGCAGCATGCGGCTCATCTCTATTTTTGACCTTGTGCCTAAACAGGGACCTGCTAAAAGGAGGAGGGGAGTAGGCACTTTGGGACACTAATTCACCTTAATGCTGAGTATGATTGAAGCTGTCTCTCTAGGCAGTAAAGTATACACTCCATAAGGTCTAGGAATAATGACATGTTGTAAATTCATTTAATTTTAATTTTAAAAGCTTGCTCAAAAGTAGAATTACTAGAAGCACTTCAGCTTTAGTGTGGATCTTGGGTCTGGATTTTTTTTTTTTTTAAACCTACAGCCTCAACAGGCAGCAGTTACTTAATTACAGCTCTGACTTTAAATATCCAGTAACCTGGATATAGATTGTGTTACTATTGTGGGATCACTCAGAGCAGAAAGCATGTGAATTGCTTTAGTGGTTTGTCATTTTCCTTTGTAATAATCTTTGCTCAAAAAAAAAAAAAAAAGCCAAACAAACTCGTTCTTGGTTTGTGTTTTTTTTTTTTTTTTTAAATGTGCTGTCCTGTGTACTTGCATCTTTATAGTGTGTAGTCTAAATTCTGCCCATACAATGGGTGTGCAGGGCAGTAGTAGAAAAATTATATGTGACCCATTGTTATAGCATATAGGCATGTGCTTGCAGCCCATGTAATTACCTACCTCTAGCCAGGCTGAAAAAACCTGTAACCTCAGAGTGAACTCTAGCCCCAGACCTCTACACTAAGAGTAGAGAAATGGCATGCTCCAGCTGTCACTTAGAAGCAACACAACATCAGAATGTACTCTCATAGGCTGATTTCTTCCTGAAGGCATAGACGTTGGTTCTCACTTTATATTGGAAATGCAGTTTTCTACAGATTAATTGTCTTAAAGGGTTCTTCTAGCCTTCATAAGGCATTATTATGCTATTTTTTAAAAACATAAATGCAAAATTTGCTATTAAAGGCAATTATGATCTCTGCTGTCTGAAAACAATCATTCTTAGAGCCTGCTAGCACCTTAGATATTGCTAATAATACTGCACTTCCACTATCAGAACTCTCACTCATCCTATTTCTGCTTTAGTCCTGTCTTATGCAAGTCACTCTACACTGTTTTGATTTGGATACATTAAAATCTTTGCTAGTAACTTTGGTTTGGTTTTGGGGAAGACCTGTGTGAATCTTCTTTGTCTACCAGACTCAAGCGAGCATTAAATTTGACTAGTGACAAAATCCATTTTCCCCTATGGGTGGTTAGACCTTTCTATTTTTTTTTGCAGTGTTCCTAAGGTAGTCTGCTCAGGAGTGAAGGAGTTAAAAAGTAGCAGTACAACAATCCTACTTTGGATTTTCTAATATGATCAGATGCCCAAAGAGACATGTTCTTGCATGACACAGGCAGTGGCCTCACAAAAATATAGAAGTTGTTGTATACCCTGGGCCAAAAGCAGCAGAGTTGCCCTCTTTCCAACGAGGGGCAGGTATCTTTCTTCCTTCCCTGTGCCAGCAATAATACTGGTGAAGCTAAGAATCTGCTTTTATTGGTTCTTCTCTGCAATTCAGCTGGGTGTTTGCCCAAGAGCGGTGATAGGACCTTCCAGTTTAAGGGCATAGTGATTTTGGATGGCTCCTCCTGGGGTCTGTTGGCACTTTGACCTGATCTTCAGTGAGCCACCTTTGTTTGGACTCTCTTATCACATCAGGGAGATGCAATGCAAAACCTCCACGATTTTCTCTTCATGATGATGTTGTAAAGCAACATTCTGTTAATTTGTTGCAAGCAATAATAGAATGCCATGGGAAAATATTTATTATTTACCTGATTTGTTTCTGATTAGGCTTTTAATTAGCACTTACAGAAGCTTTTTTTTTGTTGTAAGAATATCTGTAGAAAAATATTGTGTGAAGTTTCTTGCAGCCCTACACAAGCAGACTGTTTGCACTGAATCTGATGTATAGCTGTGATTACAGTTCATTGTGAATGCTGTTTCAGAGAGCAAGCTATATAGACCAAAGTTTTATGAGTGATAAATAATGACAGTAAAAATCATAGCAGAAAATTCATGGGCAAGTGATACATGACTGTACCTACTGTGGTGAGGGGCTGTGAGGATTAGATAACATGGAGAATCAGTACTTATGGGCTTAACCTGTTTCCTGAACAGAGATGAACTTATTCATACACTTTTCCTTTCTAAACATCCAAAGTGGGTGGTATGTCACAATGAATGTGGTTTTAATAATAAATAATAATAAACCTTTCTGTTAAGGAAGGACCAGGAGGCAGCTGCCTTTTAAATGTAGGAGACGCTGCAGTAAGGCAATGTATCTGAATGTAATTCAATAGTTCTCTTATTTCTAGCACCAACCCCTGATATAAATGCACTGCAGGGAGGTAAGTGGGTACTTTAGTACTTTTTTTTTTTTTTTTCCTTTTTTTCCCAAAACAGATTCATTATAATACTGCTTTACAGTAGGGTCTTGATGTTGTTACACTGATAGTTCTTTCCTTAACATATTCCAAATGTTAAGATAATTTTGCATGCATTAACAGTAATAGAATTTAAAAGCTGGTATAGAATAAGTTCTGTTAGTCTCCTAAACAAAACCACTGCCTTTGCAATAGCTTGGGAAGGTATTCAGTTCAATCTTGCATTTAAATGGGAGCTATGCTCCTACTCTGATTCATTAGTCTGCCCCCTGCCAGGAAATAAGGGTGTATTGGCAGCTTCCTGGGGAAGGCAGTTCTCACCTATGGAGATAGAGAGGCATTAACAGATAGCTGGGGAGAGGGAGTTGGGGTATGTGTCTGCCAAGTAGTAGTTCTGTTTTTCATTAAAGGGTATTTGGACATCCGCAAGTGTATCTATTCTTGGTTTCACAAAAGAGAAAAAAGTCTTGTTCTCTTTTGTAAGACAAGGTTAACCTGACAATGAGCAATCTACCATACCTGCTTTGTCCGAAATGCCGTAATTAATTGTGGGAGTACTATTGGAAAGATCTTTGAATATGGTTTGTTTCTTAAGCAGAAAATCTTGGTTAATCTGTTAAAAACTGGTATTGGTCCCTGTCATTGAGGGCTAACAAGAGTCAATGTTGAGCAAGTCTTTTTGCTGCCCCACTCCTTTTTTGGGTTGGTTTTTTTTTTTTTTTTGGTCCTGTCTCAATAGCCATGAAGAGTAAGTAAGTACACCTACACCATTCCCCATCATGTCTTTCATAGAAGCGACTCAGCAGGGATGTTCAATTCTTTTTGACCTCTGACAATCCCTTAAACTTGTGTGAAGGCAGAAAAATCTCCTAATACGAACATTCTTGTGGTGGATTTTTATAGCTGCTACTCTAAATGTTTCAAAATGGTAAGTTCAGTTCTTAATTCTAAGGAGAGGATCAAGTGACAAGAGAAGTGAACTCTGTACTTAACTCGCAGCTACCTTCTGGAATAGTTTTTCCACAGCTTGACATTCCCCTTATTGTAAAGTATATCACTCCCCATGCATTAGGCTCTTTTAATTTCAGAAGCCTGCCGGGTTTGACGTTTCGTAAATCCATCTACATGTGTAATCCTTTCCTATTACTCGGATAAGTACTTTGACTCTCCTACTCCAAACCAGAGAACTAGAGAAAAATGGATCAGTTCTTTCGTAGGGAAAGAAAAATGCTGTCTACAGCCAGAATCAGTCATCTCTTTCTAATCTTTTGAAACTAGGTGACTGAGTAATAAGCACTTTTTTGTAGCACAGCTGAGATAGAATTGGGAAATTATTTCTTGATAAAAACCCCAACCTATAAAGTTATAACCAGAGTATTTAACTCTAGTTTAAAGGGATTTTAGATCAGGCCTGTAGTAGCGCAGACTTTCTGGTCTAGTCATCCCATTATTGCTGCAGGATGTTACAAGCTTTCACCAAAAAGCTGACATCATTTATATGTGCCTGGGCTTTTAAATTTGAACTTCAGAGTGGCTTTGGGGTAGCTAAGTATATACAAGTTGCAGACTGGTGTACCAGAGCTGTGTGGTAAACAAAGTCCTTTCTGTCAGTGCTTACTCATTTGTGTTTATGTAAATATAAACTGAAAAGAGTCCAGTACTGAGTTGGAGTATATCTGTAAGACCATTTTGTTCACCTGTGCTATATGCTTTTGTTGTGGTTTAACCCCAGCCAGCAACTAAGCACCACGCAGCTGCTCACTCACTTCCCCCCCCCCTCCCCCCCCAGTGGGTTGGGGGAGAAAATCAGGAAAAGAAGTAAAACTCATGGGTTGAGATAAGAACAGTTTAATAGAACAGAAAAGAAGAAACTAATAGTGATAACACTAATAAAGTGAAAACAGCAGTAATAAAAGGATTGGAATGTACAAATGATGCACAGTGCAATTGCTCACCACCTGCTGATTGACGCCCAGTTAGTCCCCGAGTGGTGGTCCTCCCACTCCCCCCAGTTTATATACTGGACATGATGTCACATGGTATGGAATACCCCGTTGGCCAGTTTGGGTCAGCTGCCCTGGCTCTGTCCCCTCCCAACTTCTTGTGCCCCTCCAGCCTTCTTGCTGGCTGGGCATCAGAAGCTGAAAAATCCTTGACTTTAGTCTAGACACTACTTAGCAACAACAGAAAACATTAATGTGTTATCAACATTCTTCTCATACCTAACTCAAAAACATAGCACTATACTAGCTACTAGGAAGACAATTAACTCTATTCCAGTTGATACAGGATAGCTTTGCATAATTAAAAATGTCAAATATTATCGTAGCAATTGTAATACTATATATTCTAAAAATCCCAGTTTTCTCAATACTGCTTTCTGCAGAGCACACATTTACACGAACCCTACCCTAGGTAAAAAATGGCAGAGACAAAGCAGACTGCTCCATCACCTTTATAACATGATTGCAAGTTAGAATTTGTCCTTGGACAATACTTTTTTAAATAAGACATAATAGAATAAAATTGGTAGCTACTTAACATTAGGCTTCTAATTCATGGCTAGAGTTCCTAGTGGCTACAGTGATATAAATAATAAAAAATAAAGTGGCGATATGTACAAGGCTTGCTTTGTTAGCAATGTTAGTTGTGATTTAGACATCAGAGGGACTAATTCCTAATTAAGGTTAGTGGGTTTTTAAAAAACTTTTTTTGTTGGTGGGGTTTTTGTTTTAAAGCTTATATATCCATTTATGTCTAGATGGGGTTTATCCCAGGAGCAGTTATTTTGTTATTTGCATAGTAGTAGAGTGGGCAGCCTGAACCTCACTTTGCTAGACTCTGGACAAGGCTATATTAGAAGACAATTGGTGCCACAGCTGAAGAAATTCACAATCAGACCTGTCAATCTCATTTTTTAAGTATAAGGTTCAGTCGACCCCGTTCTTTCTGTATGGCACCAATACCTCGTGTACTTGTAGCGTGACCTGTAGGATGCTAGTTGGGGAAAAGTACAAGAATGTTACAGGCCAGCTAAGTCAGAGCTTTCTGGAGAATACTAAAATGGAAAGGATCTCCTTGCAGGACACGTTTGCTGGCAGCAGTCTGCCACCATGGTTCCTCTGCTGTCCTGTGACCTGGTTCAACTGTGTGTGTCTGCTTCCAGTTGCTTGACCTTGGGTGGTGTCATGGTCCACTCGGTGGACTCGTGATGGTTCATTTGCTACGATCTCAAAAGTGCAAAATTAAGGTGACCAACACCAAAGGGGATAGCAGCAATCACACAGTAAAACTTTATTGTATTGCCTGTGAGGAGGCACGCGATAGTTAGAGATGGGTGAAAAGTAAAGCTAAGTTTAGAGAGAGGAGAAAGAGGGGTTATAGCTACCACCGCTGATCTCACGACGTCCTAACGGTCCCGGGTCCAGCTGATGCTGCGTCATCGATCGTCGTGGTCCTTGGTGGGGAAGCTTCCAGCTTCCGTTGTTCAGAAGTCATCTTTTATGCTTAGTAACACACCTTGCTCCACCTCTGCCTCAGGAATCTCCACCCTTCTCAGAATACAATTATCATATCTCCACCCTTCTCAAGCGAGGCTATCTCGCAGGCATGGGGTCAGTGTCCGAGGCGTGGTTAGTCTTGGAGGCGGGCAGCCTTCAACCAGGAGGTGTGTTTTGGTATTATAATGAAGCAAAGTTCGTCTAAAGTTCATGATTTCTTCATCGATGTTATGCCAACAGTGGCAATTCATCCTTTTTGACAGTAGCTATGCGGTTATCTGTAACGGTTCCAGTCAGGTACCTTCCAGGAACCTTGTACCGCACATTCCATCCTTGGGACCGGCCGCTGCGCTCCAAACAGGCCATTGTCAGGTAATGTACTGTTCATGTTCCTGATGACGATGTTGAGACAATGCTGATTTTCTGACAGACTCTTACAGGTGGGAAGTCTTTTGTGCTGAAATTCAGGTGTGCCGGGAAGGCAGCAGGGCAGGACAAAGAGTAGTTCAGTTTTTGGGACACTAGTCTAGCACATATGACATCTAGATGCAAATCCTTGTGCCATCACATCTTTCCTATAGCAAAGCTATTGAGTGTCTTTTAAGCCGCTGGATTTCAGGTTGTTAGTGTCTCGGTTTCTCTGCTTACAATATTAGCAATGCATTACTTACATGCCTAGAGTGAAGTTAAGCAAATTAAATGAATCATGTGTTTCAGATGTGCTTATGAGGACCATATAAATATCATAAAAATGAGGATGATGTGCCAAGCGTCTATGTAAAAAAGGGGCAATGTATTCCACAATTGCTGACATTTAGTGTCCTATACACTTGAACAGTCTGCCTATGCTATATAGTCTTTCCAGAATTTGCTTATGTGCTGGTTTGTATGAACATGCAGCTCTGAAAATACAGATTTTTTTTTTTTCTAGATTTTTATTTTTACTTGTATTAATATTTTATGAAACAAAATAAAAAAAAATGTTAGTAGTTTGAGGGGGGATGTAATTTTTTGCTAGCAGATGAAACATTCAATTTCTTCTTAGGAGATGTTATAAACCAAAGAAAACATGAGATAAATGGAGATATAATTTTATATTTACAGTGTACAACACTCCCGCCAAAAGGTGCCGCTTCTTTAGTCAACCTCCTATGCCTCAAACTGACAGTAATTAGGATTACTGTAATAAAGGGGACCCTGAAGAATATTAGAATGAAGCTTGTGCTAAAATATGCCTAAGCTTTATGGATCAGACCTAGCACTTTGAATATCCTTTTGGAATAAGAAGAGTCCTGTAATATATAAAACATCAGCTTAAAAAATGCCCTCTGGTGAGAGAATAAGCTTGGATGTTTTGGTTTTTATTCTGATTTCTGTAAGGCAAAATACTATGGGCAAATATGGAATCTGAACTGCTGCTCTGGGAGATAAAACTGTACTACTCTGTCAAAAATTGGTTTTGCTTTCCCCCTGCCGCCCCCCCCCCCCCCCAATTACACTTTATGAGATTCTGTTGAGAATTTTCTACTGAAACTACTCTTGACTCATGAAAGGGGAGGTAAAGATTTCACAATCAAGATGTATCTTTATCACAAAAGAGTTATTCAACTCCATGTTGCAGATGTTTTTCCCTTGCAAGCAAGGGGTTAAACTTTATAGTAAATTTGGCTGTGAATTTGGGCACTGTAGTCTAATGGGATTTCATTTCATGTGCACAGGAACGTAGGCTTTACATGGGTCTGAAGCAGCCTAGCTGATGGATGACTTATCTTCCTAAGATGGCACATTGGCACTGGTGCCAGATCCTCCTTAGAGCACTAGAGGAGATGTGGCAGGTGCAATATTCTCACCAAAGACCTTGGAATACCTCCTCTGGCTGGCTGAAAAAGGATGGATATGTCCATGTTGTCAAGCCTTGCAATTTCAAGTGCAAGTCCCACGACAGTTATGTTTTTTTAAACTATAACTTATACAATATATAATTTTCTTTTTAACAGGTACTGAATTTCCTTCTGAAGTACTACTAATGTCTGGAGCCACTTATTTCTCAGTATATTTTATTTGCCATTATGTTATCCTCTTGGTTGGCTCCGTCACAAAACAAGCAGGAAGATGGAGTAAAGCGAGGAAATGGTAGCCATATGTGCAATACCCTGAATCCACTGCCTGCATCTTTTAGGACTGCCTCGAACTTGCATGGCGTCAAAAGGTGTATGCATGCTTTCTGAAAAATTATGCCCTTTTTAAAGGCAAAACCCAAAATATCTCCCTGGAGTTTGTTGGAAAGAGTGGGCTTCTAAAAGGTCCTTGGGTACTACTTAAGGTATCATTGCATTTTAAAAACCAACACACACCCCCTCCCCCAAACCAAAACCAACCAGCCAAAAAAACCCCCTACATGTACTGCCTTTTTTGCTAATTTAGGCATATTCATATGGGGTGTTTTCCCTGATAATAGCTGCAGTTGCAGTTGTCAGTATTTTCTGGGGTAGGGTGGTAAAACTAAAAATTGCCACTAGCTTTACTACAGCAGGCAAATTTCAGCTTACCATCTCTCTGGCTGTCTCTAATACTAGCTGCTGATAGCTGAATTTCCACTTGTGGTGGTTGGAGTAGTTTTGGCTTTTTATTAAAACAGTGAGGCCCTAGGTTTCATGGTATGTCTGAGTAAACCTCTATCCAAACATAGAAAACAGAATCCTATGCTCACTTTCGTGTCCAATTCTATATTGGACACAGGGTTAACACAATTTTCCCCTTTGCTAACTGTTGGGCAGAGAGGGAGAGTACCAAACAACATGGTTGGGAATTTAAAGCTAATGTGGGTGTATTACAGTCTAATATGCATATCTGTACACTTTTAGCTTGAAGATGTGCTAACACTTTTCCAAGGAGTGTGTTTGGTATGTGTCCATAGATAATGTGACAGTAAGGAGCTCTACCTATTTGCTGATATATTGGATTTGACCCTTATGTCATCCCTATGTATTTTCTGGGGGATTCTTCTGAGAAGTGTGATTTTTACGTGGATTGCTACTTTCAGAGGATACACACACCTTGTTGGACGGAAAACATGAAGAAAACATGAAGAAAAAGGAGTTGGCATGGTTGATAGGAGAAGAAGTTGAGATAAGTGTTATGTGAGAAAGCTTAGTATAGGGAAAGGTGAAGGGTGAGGGAAATAAATTGAAATGGGAAGAGGAAGAAAAGAGAAGAATTGAGATAAGAGTACCAAAAGGACAAGGAAGATAGAGGAAAAAAGATGTAGTAGAGAGTGACCACAATATCATGTTTGTGCTCAGCACCACTATTCACAGCCCTGGACACAGAGCGGGGCAGCAGTGTGGCAATGTGGATTCGGTTGCAATATTTAAACAGCTGAGCCTTCTAATTCTCTGGTACAGGAACTGATCACCCCATATGCAATTTTTTAAAATTTGCATACCAATAGTCTTAAAACATATTAAGCAGAAAGAACAGGTTTTAGAATTCACCTTTGGTGGCATGTTGTTGTTCCAGTTCATAATCTTGGAAGTTGTTTTCCAAGTGTAGCTTGCATGGCTCTATGCTTGTCCAAACTATACACAAATCTTCATATTTGTAAAAGATTTTTTTTTTCTTTAGAAAACTGACTTCCTGCTTCATTCTTATTCTTTTTACTCTTGCCTTTCAGAAAAGCAGCTGTTTCAATATGTCTTCTCAAGCTTCTTTGTATAGAGTCAGGAATCAGACTAGTTACTTCTGTTGTTTAAAACGAGCTCCTTTGACATACATAAAAGCATTCATCAGTGTTCAGTAAGTGTCGCTGTTGTAACAGAAAAGTAAAAATGAACAGTTCATTTGTGGTTTTAAGACCATATTCGAGATATTAATCTGTAGCAACTGAATATGAGTTTGTGATTAAAATCAACTATTGTAACACTTATATTTCTAGCTGGAAACAATCTGTCATTATTAAATTGATTTCTTTGAACTGCTGTTTACTGTTAAGATGAACATTTTTAACAATTACACTTACAGTGAAAATCATAAATGTGATTTATGGCTTAAATAGTTAATTTACTGCAGTTGATGGTGCACCTTTGCTGCCAATTACCCAACTGTAAATTTACAGAATTTCAAATTTATTTTTCACATAGCACCTCAGCACTGTGAGAAAGAAGCTCAGCCACAAACAAATCAAAAGGGGAAGATCTTGGGATATAAAGACTGCATTTTCTGCCATGAGAAATCTGGAGGCATCTTGCTAATTGAAGGCTTCGATTATTTCAGCCTGCTAGTTGCCTTTGATTTTGCCTGCAAGGTGATTTCCCTACTGGACTATGGACATTTTGTAGCAGTGAGTGCTCAAAAAAATGGAGCATGCTTCACAACCACTCTCTTCTCATAAGCAGACTGTTAAATGAATAAGAATATAGTATTGGGAAGGATTTTCTGATTGCCCCTCTAACTAGTTGTCTGGTAATTTCAAGCAATTGTACAGTGGTCAGTTAGTTGAGAAGAATCCACAGAACATCTGCATGCATATCTACATGAGTATATATACATATATGTATATCAAATCACAGTTTCTATATGACACAACATTACTAAATATTTTATAAAGACTTTAACTATGTAACTGCGTATATAAGACATAGAAAGCCAGCAGGATAGATCAGTGACCCTGTAGTGACAATGGATGTGTTAATGAACTCACTAGATGATTCTCTGGATTGTAGCACTACAAAAGTAAGAACAAGCAAAAAAACCCAAAAACCCAACCAAACAAACAAGCAACTCCAAACAAACAAACAAAACCCCAACTCACGAACAGCTCTGCAGCAGTCTCTGCAAATGTAATCCACATGAAGAATGTTTCAGCCAGAAACCTGGTGATAAGTTAAATTGTAGCCATAAGAGGAACATGCATCTGCAGCAGGTTACTGTCATCAAAAGCATCAGTACCCAAATTCTTTCTTGAGCTGCATACAGTTTCCATTTGTTCAGAGAAAGATGTTTTCTTCCTGTTTTTCTTGTACACGGAATTGAAACTATTCATTGACTGGGAAAAGTGTATCCTCTCCAGGCTTCTGTAGGTAGCCAGTAGTGTCCTGGTATGGGGGGTTCATAAGTGCAATTATAATGAAAAGAAACAGTGATCTAGTTTCATTTTGGGTTCTCTCTGTAAAAGACCACATCACACACATGTGGTTTCAAATATCAAGTTTAAGTTTCTGTCTGTGAAATTTTCCTGCACTATCATTTGGTCTCTTTCATAAATTTAATTGAGCTCCTACTTAAAAGCAATGCTAGGTTTCTTGTACTAGCTGCTCCGAAAGTGTCCTCTTGCAGGACTAGTTGGAATAATAATCATGACTAAAGTATAACCATTTGATCCTTAATCTGTCTTAAGCAGTTTTTATCCTTCCTTTATATTTATTTCTAAACATACTTCTGAAGTCAGATATTCTTTCTCAGCACTTATTTTGCTAGCAAAATAAAGCTGTCCTCTTAACGTCTCTTTGCAGACATTCCATTTTTTCTAATCACTGCAGTAGGGCCTCTTTGAATTTGTTCCCCTTTAAATTCATTGTTCTTGCATACAGATGATGTCACTTAAAATACTATATACAGTTCTCATCTTACTGAAGATTTATAAAATAGCACTCATTTGATAGATCCTAAGGTCAGAGTATCAACCTGCATATCTCAGAGCCAACTTTATTTCTAGGTTGCAGATAAATATATGAGATAGCATTAATCCTAGTCTTTCTTAGGTAGCATTTAATAGTCTGTTGTATTTAGTTGTTGAATATGGATGGATATTCCTGGAAGTGGTGTAGAGATGGTAGCGATATGGATTACATGCAGCTGTATATTTTTTTAGGCCTCTCTTCTCTGTGCTGATAAAGGACTTAAGAGTGTGGTTTATGCTATGACGGATGGTGGCTTAGTGAAAATATTCAGAAATTTTAGCAGAGATTTTTCTTGTTCTCAGTCTTGGATGTATCCAGCATACTTTTATAAAAAGGGTCAGTCTGTCAATTTTTCCTTCAACTTTGAGGGCATGTAATAGTCAGGAGAGACCACTGCTGTTTTACTTTTGCCAATAGTATTTTTGTTTGAATGGAGAATGCAAAATTTATTGTAATTTGGAACTGCCTCCCTGAAATCCAGTTTCCCAGCATCATAAGAATTCATTTACCTTCAGTATAACCTGCAGATTTTGTCTAAGCTTTTGCAACCAAGTAACACTGTTTTCAGAACACCCATACAATTTCACTCCCTTGTACACAGTGTAGAAAGCAGCCTTTTCTGTAAATACTCTTCAATTTTTTGCTACTATTGTTTTCAGGGTAGGTGGGTGGAGGTGACTTCAGTGTGAAAATGAAGATACCAGTAAACTTTTATCCTGGGCGTGAGAAACAGAGCAAAAGTTTTAGGAAGCACCATTCTGTATCTGTTATCTAAAGTGGGGGTAAGGCAGGATTTAGGCACCCATATCCATTTCAGCCCACTTGGTACGCACACTAAGCAGGAGGAGTACACAGTTGATGTCTCTGCTGGGTTTGTATAGATACACATGCATATAGGTGTACCTAATCATATATTATATGCTGATGTAGAACTAGTGGTCTGTTTGGGGAATTTTTATTAATTGCATTATATTATGCTTTAGCACTCCTCAGAATGTGATAGGCTGCGATAATTGTCAAGCAAGGCCTCCTTGGTTACAGCAGTGTGTGATTCACGGGTCACTGGTGCAGTCAAAAATAAAACCAAGACTTGATGTTTGCCATTTCAAGATAATATGAAAACTAGAATTTTGGAACTCTGTTTTCTTTGGCTATTTCTTATGATTTCTTTCATTTCATTGATGCTTCAGACAGAATGTCTAAATGTTAGTTTTTAACCGGGCATTCTGAACAGCACTGGATTTAGGAACTTCCATTAGTTCCAGTACCGTAAAGCCATGTGCTCAGTCCCTTTTAAAGGCACCCGTTTCCTCAAATACTACACTAATTTGGATTTGTACACTTCATATTACTCAAGCAAGGTTAAGAATGCTGCCATTAATGTTTCAGTGCCTCAGTTTATCCATCTGTAATAAGATATTAAAACTTTCTGATTTCACAAGGATGTTGTCAGTTTTAATTCATAAATGTCTACAAAATATTTTTATAATCTTAAATGCAAGGAGCTAATCAGTGCCAAGTGTGAACAAGCATGAGTGCTCTGGTGGAACTGCCTAGTACTGAACTCTAAGTATGAGCAATGCAGCCTTTTCATCACATGAATTTCCAAGGAAATAGTTTACCTGGAATTACGGCATGTTGGGATTTTTGAATGTTAGTGGAAAGGTTAATTTCTGTGCAAACACAAACTTTTGTGTTGTGACAGCATGAAGTTTTATACTCAGTCACAGGAGTAGTGCTTGAAAGAGTGCAAAGACATGGAAAGCCTGAAGGCTTAGATCTCACCTAGTGAAAAGATACAAGAGCTTAGAGCTTAGTTATTCAGAATATGAATAACTGTGCAGGGGATATTGTAACAGCCTTCAGTTCAGTATCTACCTGATTTAAAGTTCCTTTGCACAGCTAGTCAGTGTGAAGGGCTCCTTAGGGATATATGAGAATCTGACCCTCCAGTACTTTCAGCTGATCTATCTTTTTGAGTGAAGTCAGTTCACAATACAGAAAAAGCAGTGTCTTTATTAAAAAAAAATAAAAAAGCAAGCTACATGATAAATGTACAAGCAATTAATATGGATACTTTTTCATTACTGTCATCGCTGCTGTGGCTTCTAACAGTTTTACCTGTGACATGACACTTTAAACTGTAATTTCATCATGATTTAGAAAATACAAATCAATCACTTAATCTATTTTTACAAAATTAAAAGTCACGTAGAAATGTGAGTGAAAAATTAGCAATGGAAGTAGCACAGAAATATCCCCAGTTCTGTTAATAACAATAATTTACATTTATATAACATTTTTCATTCATTTTCACTCATTTCATTCACAAGGCATTTTGTTAGCTGCCAGGCTGACATACTTGTATTGAGGAACTCCAGTCACCTCTGAGGTACAGGTGGTGGTCAAATGGTATGCAGCACATGGCAAAGCTTCATGGAGACGAAACATTTGGCTCCAGGTAAAGGATCCAAATGGTGAAAGAAAGGGCTGAGGGCTCCTCTGTTGTGATTAAATGGATTCTCAGCCTGATCTATTTGGTCAACTTATAGAGTTTTAAGTCATTTATGAAAGAGTAGAAAGCTAATTCTATCCAGATGCAGGATGAACATGTAGTTTCAATATATTTAGCTCATTTCAGTTATGCCAGGGTGAAATGGATTGTATCAGCATGGGTGTGAAGGAACCTACCTTTGTCTTTGACTCAGTGTGCAACTTAAACTACACTCACGTTTGGGTGAATGGACTGTTATGCCTGTTGCTCAGGATCCTATGAAAATACTAGGAAGACTTTTTCAAAGCAATTGCTTTGAAAATATCCTGCTGTCTCTTATTTGAGCTGTGGCTTGTTTAAAAATGAATTGCATTGTCTTTTGAGCACACGTAGGTATATTCTGTAGGTATTTTAAAATGCTTCAGCTAATTATTTCTCTTATTCTCATCACCACAAAATGTGAAGGCTAAAATTAAGGCTCTCTACCACCCTGACTATTTTAGAGTTTATGGTAGGGTTTTATATTAGTTGGTTTTAAGTCCTGTAGAAGCGTCTTGGGAGTTTTGCTGCTGATTTCCGTGATGCACGGGTTGTGGCTGTGCAATTTGTTCCATTTCTTCAATGGCAAAACCTTTAATCTGGAACCTGTAGGAGGTTCTTGTTAGAATCTCAGTAGTAACATATCACCCTTATTAATGAGCTGTTCATAAATTACACTCCTAAAGGCATTTACATGTCCGTGTATGTATCAGTGTTCATATGAGGATTTTCTTATGCAGATTGCTGCCTATTCAGTGATCCAGGAGGCACTACAAAAGCAGATAGATACTGGAACAATAGACTATTTATATCCCTCTGAGTCCAGCAGAGCTCTGTTAAATGATGTTTGTTTGTTTCTTTGTTCCTTTCTTCTCTCTATAGCTCTTTAGTCTCTCATTTGAATGAAGGGGTTGGGCTGTGTAATATTTTATTCTGTGAATTTCAGGTAATGGAGAACAGGGGCTGGTGGCTGGCTGGCAGTACTGGAGAGTTTACAGCAGGTGGCACTATTTGGTGACTTTTGCTTAAAACAGTGTTTATTATTGCAATAGACATGAATATGTTGATATATGATCATTTTTCTATTAGCTTTTTATGGAAACACTAAATAAAGTACACAATCTGAAGAAGTATATACATATGCGTCCTTTCTCTTAATGGGTAGTAACAACTCTAGTGTACTTTCTGAAGCAGATCAAACATGTCTGTTAAAGGCTGTTCTGTGTTGTGTTATTAATAATGAATGAGACCTATCTTACTAATTTTTGGAGTGATGCTTGGACTATATACGATCGACTTCTGTGAAACATTCTGGAGGAGTAATAGTGTAACTTCTCTGTAGCAAGTGTTAAATATTTTTAAAGGGGTTAGAGGTCTCTACAAAAAAAAAAAAAATTCTTTTTTTAACATGCAGCTTTATTTTAATGTCCTCTTTACTTTTGTCACCATGTCATGAGAAGCAAAGCAAAACCTAGTGTTGCTTGGATGATACCTCTATTTATGATGGAAGGGAGATTTATTGTTGCATTGCTTTTCCAGAGTAGTAACTTACACAATAAATGCATGTTCCATTAAACATGCTGATGAATAAACGTGTCTGTGTGCACGCACATATGTACGCATTTTTAAAGTTACAGTCTATTTTTGCACTAGTTTTGCAGTGGGGAGATTTCTTTGAGACACTTGGTTAACATGGGCATCAGTAAAACCAGAACTGAGCTGATGAGACTTATACAAGAAAAAATATAAATATCATTCTCAGGTTGTTTCATATTTAGTATAGCTGTTTAACAGCTGTAGTTAACCTAAACATGTCTGAAATGCTACAGATAAATTTTGTCTCTTTAAAAAAAAAAAAAAAAAAGTGGTGGTGGGAGGGAAAGCAGCTTGCCAGCAAGCACTGGTTTCTGCCCCTGCTCTTCCTAATGTAACAGAGTTATTTTTAGCAGTAGAAAGTGCAAAACATGTTTAAGAGAAATAGGCTGGAAAATGCGACATGCGTAACCCATCTTTTGGGTGGATGAGGTTTCTCTATCAGGGTTGCTCTGTTTGGTCTCATTTGCATCCTCTTGCTGAGTGCTATGCTCTTTTGAATTACAGATGTGTTTTTTGGCTTAGAAACCCTATCCAAGCATATCTCTACATGACTGGAAAAGTATATTTTAAATGATATAACATACAAGCTAGTGATGTTGTTATAATTAATTCTGGGAAGAAATAATTCTTGATGTTTTGCCTCTATTTGTACTTTCTGTTTATCAACCTGAGACTAATAGCAGAGTTAGAGTGAGAAGGATGCATTTAACATGGTCTTAAAATAACTTTATGTTTTGCAGGAGCAGGAAACAAGCAAGTACTTCATGCTTAGTTCCAAGGTTGAACAGTATATTTCTGAACAGAACAGGGAAGGGCAACTTGACATTTGTATTTTCTTGCTGCCTCTATTTTCAGTTCTGCCACTGGCCTCTTGGGGCAACTGTTTTCATTTCTGTATGTATTGCTTACCTTAACCTTTAAAATGAGGATAGTGATTATGAACTTTTTGTTTAACCACTTACACGTTTGGATGAAAAGCATTGTGTAAATGGTTTATTAATTCTCATATGTTTTGCTTCTGCCATCTGCCTGTTTGCTGGTCTGCTTATTCAAACAGAAGGATCCATGCTACACCCTGAATTTTTTTTCATCTTCTCTTCAGTGTGTTCAAAATTGAGAGCTTGGATGATGCTGATTAATTGGTGATTGGGTGACTTGATATTATGTGGAAGAATGTAGTTTCTCTGAAGACTGCATATTTACTAGTGGTCTGAAGACTGGAGAGTACGGAGGAGGTCTCTACTTCTCCAGTCAAATAGTAGAGAGAAAGTTGAGATGAAAATTTATTTCATGTATATAGGAATTTGAAGCTTCTATGATCTTTTGGTCAGAAAGGGAGAACTTGCGCCTTGCAAATACAGCTGCTTCCCTCACGAGGTTACTGATCCACACCCTGATCAGTTTGCCTGCCTGCCAGCTTGATGGTTACCAGGTAGAAAAGGGATTCCTTGCTCAGGTGAGACAGTGTCAGTCTCTTCTTTCTGTATCCAAGCTTATGGTCACTAAGATTTCTTCAGTTAATTTTCTTTTTCCTCTAAGAGTTCTCAAATTAAAGATGCTTAAGCTTAGTAACCTTAATATAATTTATGACAATAGTAAACTATTAAGTGTTTCCAGTCCTGTCACATCACCATCTGATGTCTTCTACACAGTTGCAGAGAATATAAAGCTGAAAGAAAGATTCTCCCCCCCGCCTTCTTTTTTATTTGCATACACCTTTCCTTTTTTAATCTTTTCTTGGGGGAGGAGGGAAAGAGTGGTAGTGTCTTTGCCTACTACAAAGAGAATCAATGTATACTTAGGGTATCTTCCTAAAAATAAAAATGGTATGGTATCATCTTAATCTCAGCAAACTCTCAAGAGAGGGGGGAAATTTTGTTATGAAATTCACCAAAAGCCAATTTTATTTTTCTTTGAGAGACTTTACAAATAGGAAGGTGAGACTGAGCTTTTGCTTTCCTTGATTAGGAATATAGATGGTTTACCATAATGGTATTTAAAAATAAACAAAGAAAACCCAAAACAAACCACACAGATGTATACACAGACACACACACATATATATATACAAAAAGCTTATCTGTTCCAAGTATTTGCTCAGGCTGTCTTTTTCCCTGATGGGTGAATGGAGGGATTCACAAAGATTTCTTTGATAATTAATATAAGCTCCAAAATTCACACCGCACTCAACCAAGGATCCTGTTGCTAATTTGGCTTTTAGCTCTGATAGAGCTCAAACTAGAATATAAACAGACATAGAAAATGTAAGGTGTGCCATATCTCTGTAAACCATTGGTTTGTGTCCTATTTCATCACACAAGAGTCACAGCTAAGCTAAAAGCATGCCCTGGTGCTGTGCATGTTGGGTTCTTCATTGGTTGTAGCACAAGCTAAGCAGGCTGGTATCAGTGCTGGGGTAGACAGCTTACAGTATTGGAGAACCAATACGTAAGGTTTTCCAGTAGAGACAATATTAAATTAATTGTAATCGTACACAACGTCAGGAGACTTTTTTCCTTTCTTTTTTATTTTTTTTTTCTGGAAGCCTCATCTTTGGAATTAAGAATAAGAATTAAGTGTAGTTGTTGAGAATGCTGGAAACCAATAATCACAAGGAATATGTTTCATAAATAGTTCTTGTCCTTAAAAAGGACTCAAGAAAAAACATCCGGTTTATTGCTTTTTTAGTTTGTGTGGCATTTTGGAGCCCAGTTTGCCTATCAACCAGTAAAAGAATTAAAATGCATACATATCCTATTACATATAAAGTCTCAGACAGTCATATAAACTCAATCTATTGAATTTCTGTAAGTGCAACTTTTTGTACAGAACTGTTGAAAGTGTTAAATTTATTCCAGGGTTACCACAGGGTTTGCAGAGAAAGGAGGAGAAATAATCTAAACTTTGTTTTTGTGTACAGAATAATTCTGATTACTTGAACCTTAATTATTTCAAACTTTGTTTACAAAACATCCACCTATTAACTGTGCTGAAACCATCCTTGAGTACCGGAAATCCTGATTATCTAAATGTGTTCATTGGTCCCAATGACTTTGAGATAATCAAGGATGTAAGCTTCATGCAAATTAGACACCTAGCATTTGGGATAATTCCTTGTGATATCTCGCGGTCTTTGTCATAGAAAAAAGCATTTAAGATGTTGAAAGAGACTATGACAATGAGCATATATAGCACTGATTAGCAAGACTCTGGTTTCAAATGTGCAAGTTACAAAGCTATCTGAAAAGGTAAGGGTCTCTGGAGGAAGGAGCACTGTGCATTTTCCAGGCTGACTGTGTACCATTGTCAGCTGTTCACATTCATGGGGAAGCGATGTTTTTGTTGCCTTTCCATTAAGTAGTCCTGTCCAGGCACTGCCTCGCATTTAGTGCACTTAGCTGAAAAGCAGAAGAGAAATATCTGCGAGGGAGGGGCAAAAAACCCTCAGACAAAACACAAACCCCAAACCTTGGAAGCTATATTTTTTTTCTTTTTAATTTACACCATATCTCTTGTTCTAGTATGCAGAACATGTTTTTTTCAAAGTGTTTTATTTTATCAGCTTTGGATGCCTTGATGCACACCCTTGCCTGTTTCTTGGGAACAGATGTTTGGATCTTACTGCAAAGTTAGCGTCTCCAGTTGGGTGCTCAGAAATGCTTTTAAAAGCATTAGGCTATGCAATGTTGACATAATACTGCGTTGCTCACTGTCCCATATTCTGTTTCCTGTTTTCACTGCTTTTATGAGAATATGAATCATTAAAGTTCAAAAGGATATGCACAAGGTAAATGAAATGACAGAGGTTCATTATCTTAGAGCCATTTGTAAAGTAACCGCTTTGAGGTGGTTTACAGTTTACACAGTGTTGTGAATATTGGTATGAATTTCTCTTTGCTTCTCCAGATGCTGGTTTCCAGAGACAAATATAACCTCCAATTCCCAGCACACTGATCTGTCTAAACACAATTTGACATGCGTTGCTATTAGCTTAGCACCTTATCAAATAATGTGCCCTGATAGAGATAAAAGGTTTTACAACCTTGCCGCCTTTGTTTCTGTGTGCGTTCACCCACAGAGACAGCTCTGCAGCAGCTAATAATTAACACAAAAGACAAAGACAAATCTATATGGCTCGGTGTTGGAGGCTCCAATGTGCATGTTAAGCAGTCGGGGAAGTGAAATCTACAGCAAGAGGGTCTAAAAATGGGATCTTCAAACGAGGCTTTAAAATGAATTGAAGTCGGGCTTTGTAAAGTCTCGTTTTTACATGATGGAGCAGATGTCAAACCGTTGTCTGGAAATCAGCACAGTTCTGTGTGTCAGAGCATTTACTCAAATCTTCAGAGAAGCTCTTGCTGCTTTGTTAGCAGTAACCCTGTGACGCTTTGCATGCCAAGTGTAAGCAAAGTATCTGAGAAAGGAATTAAGTGTGCTGAAAAAATCAACCAGGGAGATGATATAAAATATTCACTGTACCGAAGCCTTCCTTTCTTCCTTCCTAACTTATTTAAGTTTTGTGTGTTTGTGGGTGTACACAGTTTGAAGTGGTAGCTTGGGGGACTAAGCCCAAGGCCATGCTGGCTTTCTCTAACTGTTTTATTTCCATTAACGCTTCAGAGGCCAGTGACGGCCCCTCTCTTACTACTTCCTTGGTTCATCCAGCACCTTTAACCTACCTAGCATTTTAAACGTGACCTTAGCCAGACTGGATACTCCAAACCAGGAGCTGTTCTGGCACATACGGCTAGGTGGTCCAGTATTATACAGGACTGTGAAGCCATTTAGTTCCCTTCTCCTCCCTCCAAAAGCTAGTCAGCTACTTCAAAAGTAACAATCTTACTTTTAGACTGCTAAGGCGCTATTTTATTGTCTGAATAAATCTACAGTCCCTGTTAATTGAGAGCAGCGAGCTCCTTAGTAGTTTTAAAAATCAGGTAAAAATTCTAGTTACAGGTAAACATGTTCTATTTTTCATCTAAATTAAATAAAGCCAGAATTTCAGAGATATTTGACAACGTAAGTATGAATAGATGCCACGGGGGATTTTCAGAATTGTGTGTCTGCAGGTGCTTTTAAAACTCACTAACCATCCACCTATGTCTTAAAGCTTATGAATGTCTCTCCACAGTCTGAATCTGAGTTCCTCTGAAAATTTTCTTGAGCATGAATTCAGTCATGTTATTCTTGTTTTTTTAAATGTGACCTCATCTTAAAAAAAGTGATCTTTAATAGAGTTTAAGGGTGTCCATAATGCTGAAGTGAAAGTATTGAGGGACAGGAGAAACACTGAAAAATGTGACTTTTTTTCTAACAAAATTAATATGAGATACTTCAGTTCATTATTGTTTGTATTGCTACACTGACTTTGAATTCATCACCCAATCAAAATAATAAAATGAAGCTGAAAGACCTGAATGAGTTAAAACTCCAAATACCCACTGAGACAGTAGGTTGAGTAAGTTAGAAAGCAAACAGTGATACCTTGAGGTTGTCTAGTTCAATGGAAGCAGGTTGTGCTATTGCTTATGGCCTGATTACTTCTTTGATTTTTGTTTTGTGTGTGTATTATGAGAGCGCCTTAGCAGTACAGGAAATCTGCCAAGCCTTATAAATTCACCATCCCACCAAGAGTAGTGATCTGTGTATATTAGCAGGACAAGATGGTGAAAAAAATCCTTCTTACCAAGTTCTTTGTATCCTTCTGAAATAAAACTATTTGCCCTCTCATTTTGCTTTCTAAACCACAGAACGAGATTCAAAAGATTACCCAGCTACCAAAACCCACATATTAGTCTTGCCTGAGTTGAAAAGAAAAATGGTAGAAGACCATATGGTCCTGAGTAGCTGCTTCCCTTATGATGTCTGTGATTTGTGCGTTCAACAGCTGTTTCTTCTCAAGCACTAACTTGCTAGAGCAGCCTTGTCTAGTTTTTGAGATAAATTTGAGTTTCAGCCTCCCAGTATCTGTGTATTTTGCTCCTGCCTTTCATTGTTGGTCACCTTACCACTTCTGCTCTTTTAGTCTCTGGAAGTGATGAGTTTTTATCCAGTGCCTTGCTTGCGTTCTGCTTCCTGAAAATATTTCTCCCCTATTTTCTAGTAGCTATACTTTCTTTCAGTTTCTTTGTCATGCTTTTTGTGATGCATCACCCTAGTTATGCCTGTAGATTCGTTAGCAAGGCTCTATCCAGTGAAATCCAAAACCGAAGAGCAAATAATAGGAGCTAAAACGCAGCACAGAAAGCCTTCTTATAGTCCTGAACTGCAATGAAAAACAACACTAAGAAGAAGCTGTAAAGGTTTCTTGGAGAAAATCTCATAACAAGTGCAGGATCCTTGGGGACAGATTTGGGCAAAGCAGTTACTTCATAATGCTGTTCAGTGGGGCTGAAGCTTGCACTTGGAGTTTGTGACAGAAGATGTAGTTATAAAAAGCAAGATGATCTGAATAGGGAAAGCCATAAGCAAATCATCCTGGATTTTACAATGTCTTTCCATAGGCTGATGTGTGTCTGTCTTGCAGAATCTGGGGAGCTTGTATCCCTTCACAAGACCATGCAGCTCATCGTTGCCTTTAGGTAAAAATTGTAAAGACAAGAGTGTAGGCATGAGTGAAAGTAGTACTGTGATTTTGGAAGGGATTCTGCTGCAAAGTGGTGATGAATCTCAGTGGTCACACAGAGATGTATATTCCCTGAAATATTGTTGTCAATACAGATCTTTGGATCAGTGACACTTCAGAAAAAGTTGATTAGGTGGTAGCTGGTATGTTACCAGTTAGCGAACTACCAAATTGTGTGGATGAAGATGGAAGCTGTTTCTATATTCTTGACTCTGTAAGCACATACCCAAGCAAATAACCCATTAAGTGTCTGTCAGTAAAGCAACTCAGTTTTCAGTATATGTAGGGTAAAGGGGCAGAGTAAGAGTTTTCACAACTTGATTCTGCTTACTGTGAAGACACTGGTAAAGCATTCTCATTGATGTTTTCGTTGAGACTTTGCAAAGGTTTATTGGTGTATTATTTAACAAAAAAAAGTGTCATGGTCCAGTGCAACAATGTCAGAGGGAAGGAAGATCCCCTCATAAGGCCAAGGCATAAAGCAGTCTGTCTGCTCCTGTACTTCAAGCACGTTGGTAAAACAGAGTAAGGAAAGAGGAGGGAAAATGAGAGGAGACCTGACAGAACTGGAGGTAGCAAGAGGCACCCTGTGAGGTGGTGACACAATCTGCTTCCCTCGCAGGACCAAGGGGCTGATGAATCTGCTCCAGGCATATAGGCGGGCAAAGGTAGTAATGGACTTGTTTTACTCTACTGAATGTAAGCATGTTATTTGTCTGCAGGGTGTTCTGATATCAACGAATACAACATTCCTGAAATTTCTGGGGAGATAAACCTGTCCTACTGACAAAAAGAGATGGAAGAATTAGAGGGGTGAGATCTAATTGGTCTGATCTTGAATCCTGGAAGAGAAGTGTTGGGCTGGGCTGATGACAGGCTACCGCCCTACACCACCTCTAATTTTCTTAGCTGTGACAACCACTAAAATCTTCCAAACTGTACAAGCAGTGAATAGAGACAAAGAGTCTGAAGCCTGAACCGCTATTATTTTCAGTCAGTTTCTTTATTTGCAAAAAGAAAGCTTATAGACTAACATCCAAGTTTTAATAATTTCATTAATATTCATTATAAAGAATGTTAAGCACCTAAAATCATCTTTTATTAATATGATATATTTGTGTTTTAATATTTTCTTTCCTATTAGCTGGTGACAAACTGTGAGATTTACCATTTGTGCCATGACCAACCTGAGAACCTCCTCATCTTTCTTCCTGATTTACAGCTCACAGAAGGAGGACAGATTAGTCACTGAGTTGTGATTTATCCTCTGACTGACCCTGCTCTGGCAACTTAGCTTTGTTTCAAGGCTTTTTGTTTTGTGTGTGAGGCTTTTTGGGAAGGCTGCTAGCAAGGTGTAGCATCACATTCTTATAACTCAAGCAGTTGTCTCATGTAGTTTCACACTGTGGAGCAAGCTGTGCATTGGAAGCATTCGGTCCTGAGAAGATTAATAACATTAACTACAATTTTTATTTGCATTGTAACAACTTAGAACTTCTGTTCAAGTACTGCACCCCTGTTGTGCTAGGCACTGTACATGTTTAACAGAAGAAACTCTGGCATCTGATTATACATTGAGGCCATAGGTGAGTGCAAGAGCTAGAAGAATAATTCAAGGTAATACACAGATCATAATGGTTAGTGTAATAGCAACGGTTAGAGAATGCTCATTGCCTGAAGGGTAGCAACTACTAAGAACAAAACTAGAGCCTCGTCACCCTGGAAGCTGCAAAACAGAATCTGAAGCAAGGGTGGTATTTTTCTGTGGCTGTCTCTCATGGGAAGTAGAGATGAGGATTGATGCAGAGGAACATCATGTATCTTGACATCAAGTCTGTCTTGGCCAACAGCCAGACTAAATGCATATGAGGCTGTGTCCTAAACTGTTCAGGTTCCTCGGGGACCCTGGAAACATATCCCTGGAGGATTATGTGACATTCTTACTCTGGAAAACCAATGGAGGAAATTACACACATTACAGCTTTCTTCCTCTTTTGTCACTCTTGTTTTTTCTCTGAGAGAGTTGTTATGGCCTTTATGTAGTGAGTTTTATGGTGGATGCCCAGTGCTATCTCGAGCACAGAACTTTTGGCCATGTTAAAACTAATTATATTCATCAAGTATGCAAGCAGAGGTGAAATAACAACTAATGGTAACTCTAACTTGGATGTTCCTGCTAGGTTTTAAAAACTATTATGTTGAGGAAGACATGATCTCTGTGCAAATTTTATGATTTCTTGCATTTCAGATCAAGTTAATTCATTCCTATGAATGCCTCTCCCTTTAGTGTCTTGGAGTTTCACAGACATAGTTTTGTGACCATTTACATAATTATCTAAATGGGCAACTCTTTGTCATCCATCATACTTTTCCCCTCAGGACCTCTGGATTCTTTTTCTGCAATCTTTTGAAGTCCAGCCCACGATTTCTGGGGTGTAGGTATTGGCTTGATTAACTTCAAAGAGACACACCACTGACTATCATATTAGCTTGTCGGATGGCCTCCAGCAGACACTGTGATTGTGAATGGAATTGAGCAGCTTTACTGTAGGTATCTTTTTTTTTTTTTTCCAGAGCAATGGCAAAGTAATTAAAGATGAAGGTTAAACAATGTCATACAAGTATATGTTCATTTGCTAGCTTATAGTATGTGCTGTAACTTTAAATGGAGAGAGGTACGGGATGCCAAAATATTTTTCACGTCTGTTGTTCACTGTTTTGCTGCCCCAGGAAGAATTCAGAAGAATGTGGAGACGTGGCAGAATTGTAACCCAATCCCTTTCCCAGGACTTTGGGAGTTTGAAATAGCATAAGATGTGGAATGATACTGTCTGTTTTTCTTTTTTCCTTTTTTTTTTTATTAAACTGAAACTTGACTGACATTTAACAAACAACTCTGTGTGTCCCTGTTTTCTGTGCAGTACTAAAGATCCAAAGGTCAATGCAACATTTCTTTTTTCATGATGATAAAACTATAAATCGTCTGTCATGTATAATCATTTGTATAAACTGCGTCCTCTTAATGTCAGTTATGTGATACAATTATATTTCTTGCTGTGCTAGTTTCCCTACCTTATTTTTGTAATAAGAGATCTAAAGATATCAACTGGCCCTGGTAGTAGATAACCAGAACTATTTAATCATGACGAGATATCTGTGGGATGTGAAAAAATTTCTTGACATTTTGATAAAGATAACCGAGGATTTTTAGGGA
Organism: Haliaeetus leucocephalus; assembly: GCF_000737465.1. Taxonomy (NCBI): domain Eukaryota; kingdom Metazoa; phylum Chordata; class Aves; order Accipitriformes; family Accipitridae; genus Haliaeetus; species Haliaeetus leucocephalus. The sequence continues at coordinate 5,024,287 of NW_010972665.1, forward strand.
AGGAGGAGACATTTTCTCGGTAGAGGCTGTCTCGGCATGTTATTTGGGATGATATGATTGCATCTTATTTTTCCTAATAACTCCCTTTTCTGTCTTTAATTTCTGTATGCAAATGGTACCCAAATGTAAGCTCAGTTAAACACAATGAGACTGAAAGTTAAATATGTACAGACTGTGAGAAAGGTTTCTTTTTCTGAGATCCAAAACGGAGTTGCTAGTGGGCAGCATTGGAATTTAGATATCTTTCTTACTGTGATTTACATAAAGACAATATGGGAAAATATATATTTAGAGCTCCAAGAAACTGCATATGTACAGTATGTGGGAGACAGTGTCTTCATTTTCATGGTAAATACAGGAACATTTAGAGGAACTATGTATGTCGGACAAGAGACATGCATAGGTATTGTCAGAAGATTATTTTCTTAGCAATTAGAAATGAATGAAATTAGAGTTATTTAGTTATAATAATATGTCACAGATTAATGATATGAACAAATTAGACTCATGAGTTTTTATAGGGCACTATTTTAGATATTTCGATGATACAGATACACCATGACTGTATCTCTGTCAGCCTGCTACTCATTTGATATATCTCAGTTCTTTTAGAAATGCTGTCTCTTACAATGCAGTTTAATGCACTGCAATCTCATACAGTCTTCTGTACAAATAAGACTGTACATGTTATGCAATAAAACTCTGTAACTGACATATGTAATGAAAGGAGAAATGAGAAATTAAGAAATCAGTCCTATGGAAGCACTTGCATGTCTTATTCCAGAAACCAGCCCTAACTATAAACCACTCCAATTAACACTGAATACTACACAGTATTTGATTACAATTCAGAAATTTTTTTTTTTGCTAAGTCACAGTAGGGTGGCTTGATTTAAGTCACCAATTTTAATAATGATTTAAGACAGCAGGCAGGAAATCTGTATTGAAATAATTAATTTTAATCTGTACTTAATTATTTTCCTAAAGAAAGTTTCAGTCCTGTTGGTGGATATAAACAATTAAAACACACTGATTTGCAATCAGATATAATCTCATGCTAACAGTTGGTAATATTTTTTGCTAACAGGAAGTGTATATTAAAAATGTATCTATGTAAGTAATATCACTTAGCATACATTTATTCATATTGTTAATTTTTGCATTTTATGGTATTAGAGAATGATGAATGATGTGTTTGTTGTCTGCTTTGAGGATACTTTATTACCTAGGATTTTTTTCAAGAAACGCACCTCGGTTCCCAAACTGAAAATTAAGTGATTCATGAAGTAACTTAAGGAGAAAAAGCTGTAATGAGATGGATACATAATTCTAAAAGGTACATTCTTAAAAAGTTTGACTTGTGTTTTCAATAGAGTCACTGAACAGAAGAGGCATTAACTGTAGCGAATTACCTAAGCTCAGCACACACTGAATTTTCAAAAGTGTTTAGATATTTAAATGACACACAATTTCAGTTTAGTTAAGCATTGGCTACCCAGTTTAAAAATGGAACTGGACACTTAAATCTATCTTTAGATGTCCAAACAACTTTGTATTTCCCCATGTCTTTGAGAATTTTAGAATTTGCAGATTTTGTAGACTTCTGCGTCTTTTTTAATTCACAGATAAAAGACAACACCATCTTTCCATTTGCAACTTAAAATTGGGCTTTTCAATAATAAATTTAACCCAGTGAAGAAAATATTAATGCCATTTTTAGTAGATTCAAATGTTAAGAATAAATATTAGTTTAAATAAAAATGTGGCTTAAATATGACTGATAAGGAAGGTTAAAATGATTTAACCTTCTGTATGAGAAAAAAATAAAATCAGGGACACTAAGAAAACATAGGTTTTCAGAAGGACAAAGCAAAGAAAAACACAGGTTCCTTCAACAAAACAGCTATTCTGCAGCTCTGTTTCTCATGGCAGTGGCTAAATGGACATACTGAAAACAGCTTCTAAGGAGCCATTACACCATATTAGATCAGTGAGCTATGAAATAAAGGTTCCTGTTTGCAAGAGACACAGTTGCATCTAAAAAGTCATCCTGGACAGTGTGGTTGAAATAAATAAATATATGCTCTGCAGAAAATATTGTGGTTGTGGTTTAATGAGTAAAGAATACACTCTCTGTAAAGTCTGTAATTATGTATTTATCTCATCTGTAATTAAAGAGATTTCAAAACATGTATAACATACTGTAGAAAGTTATAAAATAAATACCCCATGGTCATTTAATAGTCAATGTTAGATTAGCAACCACTAAAGCAAGGAAGTGAGTTAAATTTTAAAACCCTATGTTACTGTAGCTCACACCTTTTGAAGAAAAGCAATGGAAGAATCTGTTACAGACAGATGTGCAGCATTAGGTTGTAGGCTGAGCCTACAGTGAGGTCTGCAGTGAAATGCTTCCTTTTAAGCTTTCTAGACGGCACAAGAAGAAATAATTTCTTATTGAGTTTGGCTTGATAAGAGAACAGTAATTGAGTGCCTTCTAGACTTTGAGATGCGCTAGGTCCTAGAGAGGTCTCCACTGAGATGGCACCAAGTTTGCAGGAGTTGTGTCCTTTCTCTGCGGTGCTTCACTGTGGGAGAAATTCCCCCCTACCAGTACCCAGGAGGGAGGGAGGGTGGGTTTGCAGCAGGGCTTACTGTCATCATCAGTCATGTCTGCATCTTCTGTATTATGATCAGCTTATTTCTCTGCAGTCCTTGTTGGCTGAAAGGAAGTGGATCCATGACACATATCTAACCCTTAAAGTACTGCTCCTGCTACACAACTCAAATGATGTCTCCCTAACTCAGTCTTATCCCTGTGTTAACCACTAAACAGGACTGCCTGGGTTTTTTGAGCAAAGCTGTGGAGCCTGACAGTAAGGAACCTCTCTTCCAATGGGAAGTGTACCTTTTTCCTGTAGCAATGCACTGGGGAATGGAAAAAAAAAAAATTCATCCTTCTTCCCTCTAAGGATAACTTCATGAAAAGCCAGTCCAACTGGTGCTGATTTGAACAGCTCTGTGATGCAGGGAGAAAGGCAAATCTGCATTCTCTACAGTAAGACCCTGGGAATGATCTTGACTGTCATGTCAGATGAAAATTCATGAGTCTATGCTGTCACCATGTGAGGCAGCATAATAGAATATGGTCTCATTCGTACAAATTTCTGTTTTCTTCCCCTGCCACTTGTCTTTTTAGCTATTAAACAGGGTTAAGGGCCCTCTTGTCACTGTTATTAATACAGAGAATCTACATCAAGGAGGCTTTTGCCCTTCTATTCCTTGGGAAGTTTCTCTCAATGCTGGAATTAGAAGTGAAGATGAAAGCTAAAAAAAAAAAGAGGAGACTGAGAAAAGGGTAGATATTCAGCAGCTCTTTTTCAGGAAAGAAAACTCAAGGGAGATTATACATGCAATCAGATAGTTTAGAGACACTTCTTTTCCCTGCTGATATAAGAGAGGGAAACTAGATCTAAACAATAGATCTGTGCCCTCACCATGGAACATGTTAGAATAGGCTACAGCCTAAATCCTTATCAAGTGATCTTGAATGTTAGGGGCTTGTTGTTGATTTCAGCAGCTAAATGATTCCAGTTACTACAGGGATTTGCTCTTTAGGTTTCCTAGTTCAGGGAACTGAACTTTCCCTTCAGGAGGATTACCGCTAGCTCCTATAGACCTAATCAACATAAACCTTCAGCCCAGCAGGCAGGTGTCACAGTAGCAGTTCGTTTACAAGGTAAGTACGTACAAGATGTGAGAAGTTCAGAATTAGTAATGCAAGTCTTCTGTCATTTTTATCATTGGACCCTGCAGGGAGGATCTGATTAAATGGATATTCAACTCTTTGCATTAATGTGCACCCAATTTTAATTTGCATATAATTAACAGCACAAAAAGTATAATTTTATTATTTGCTGTTGGAAAGCAGATCTCTGGTAGCAAGGAGCTACATGCAGTTGCTAAAGTGTGATATAAATTACTTTATCTCATACTTCTTTTTTTCTTTCTTTTTCTGTTTCCTGCAGCATATTAATTTCAACATTTATTTTGTTTGGTATAAAATGCGGCATCCACGTTGTTTCCTGAACTAAGCTGGTTCATATGTTGCTTTGTCTTGTAGGTATTTTTATGTAAAAATAATAACCTTGTAGAGCTAGCAATCTCCAAATGCCCTATATAGTTTCACTGAGACACATGTTTGGAGGTAAGATGTGTGGTATAAATCCCAGCCTAGTGTCATCCAATCTGACTTGGATTTCAGTGGGCCTTAGTTCTGTCCACATCTACTAACATCTGTCTGGGAAGTGACAGGGAGCAAATCAGTTCACCTCTCTGCACCTTTGCTTCCCCTCTCACTGTTGCCTAGCTGGCCAATTTAGACTCTCTGGACCGGGGTTAGAATAAGATGGGAAGAATAACTCCACTTACATATTCACTTGGTGGGTCTATGGCTCTTGTTGGGCATAAATTGCTTCTGTAATAATTGAAAATTAAGCTCCCTACTAAAAAGGTTTTTTTTAATTAATCAATAAGTTATATTTGAATCTACATGTTAAATATACAATTATTTGATTTTTTTTTTTTTTTTAGTCTAAACAAGAATTACTATATCCTAGGATGAAACCTTGAACTTCTATATTTCAGTAACATCCTGAACTACGTCATTGGCACGGTGAGGCTGCTGTTGGCAAACTACTAATAATCAGTGTTCACCCTCCTCAGTCTCCTAACTGCCACTTGCTGGAAGGTTGGTAGCTGTATTCAAAAGATTATCCTGTATTTGCCCTGTTTCCTATATTCTTTTTCTACAACATATGCTGCTGTGGCTGCACTGGATAAGATAGATCTTTATTTCAATCTAGTATGCCAATTCTCATAATATCATACTAATAGATGTGGGTCCTGCTACCTGATGACTCGTGAGCATGACCTTTCTGCTCAAAAATCACACCCCAGAAATACATGCCATCAAGACTTCTTAAATGGACAGTTATAGTAGTGCTATAGAGTATTGTATGCTCTGCTTTTCCAGCAGTCTTAGATCTATAGCAGCATTGGAAATGCTGTATTTCATTAGATTGTAGCATTTCATTTCAGTAATGTAAAATCATTTAGTATAGGCTTCTATATGCTGATTATACGTGAAAAGCAGCACATCACGTATGTACTGTTGAACCGACATATGAACCAATACATAACACTAGTTCATACAGTTAGAAGTGTTAGGAATCAAAGTGTTATCAGTTTTGATATATTGTTGTGAACCTGTAACTTAGACTAATTTAATTTTCTAGTAGAAACCACTTCCACCAAAGTTTATTCGAACTGATTTACACCAGAAAATTGAGTTAGTCAAAGGTTTACATGTTGAATGACGCATCTACCCAGATTTGGAGAAATATAGCACAAAAAATATCTTCCCATTAAATTGTATTGAAGTAGACCATCATCTGGGGAGTGAAATAATCACACAAATACATGGATTAAATGCTAATTTCTAAACCACATAGCTTTGAGGTAAAGCTTACACTTTTATTTTATTCCCTAATTTGAAGACTGCTCATGGATGTACATTTTCCTGGCATTTACTTTAAAGTCATATGAAAGAAAATAGATGTTAGTCCAGTAATTAGCAGTTATAAGAGCATTTAGAGTCTGGAATCAGGTGGTCCAATATTTCCTCAGTTGACTCTGGATCAGAATATAGATACATAATGTTTCTTTACTTAGATCCAATGTTTCATGACTATTTCCCTATCAGAGTAAGAAGATACAAACCATCAGCCGTATGAATGCTGTATGATGAGACTTGAATGCTTATAGCTGGCAAAACTTAAGTTTTGCAGTGTATTGGAGGCTGAAAAGCCATAACACACATCCAATTTCTAGGCAGAGTTAGAACTAAAGAAGTTCTTTGAAGAACTCAGAGAGTAGTTTAGCAGCTGTTGCTTTTATAATTGTACCAGGAAGCTGAAGCTAATTATGGTACGTATTGTGGTGTGAAACTCTGTTATAGTCTGGTTGCATTGATTATTTTAAGAAACATCTGTAACACCACGCAGAATTTTGTTTTAACCTATTGAGGCAATTGAAATCTTAATTTCAGCTGTCGCTTTCCGATTTGGATACCTAGTACATCTTTCATTCATTAGCATATGGTCTTTATATCCTATTTGGTGTATCTTTCCTTGGGCCCGTGTGTGCCAGGAGAAAAGTTTCTGTGTTTTGTGCAGTCTATAAACAGCAGCAGATCACTGCTGGAAAGGAATTACAGTAATTGACTAGCATGGTCACAAACAGTTAACTCTGTGGGAGAGGTGTTAGGGCTAAATGATGTTATAATGGCATTTCTGCTCAAATAAATGATACCAGCATAACAAGATTTAGAAGTAGTTTCCAAATGACCAGGAAATAGAAGTAAGCAAGTCAAACTAGTGTGTACGTTTTCTTAGCAACAGTCTGTGTCATGTGTCACTAGTGGGGCTTCATCAATGAGCAACAGGGATGACGTGACGTAGGGGAGGCAAGTTTCAAGCTTATTGAGAAGTGACACAACAGGCATAGGCTGAATTCAGGGTTTTCTCTAAATACGTACACTGAAAGCATTTGCAGAAGACAGGACTTTTTCATGTGCTGTGTCCTTTAAAATGGATTTGTTTCATCACAGGCAGGAGAGTTTTAGTGAAGCACCAAGGCCCAGATTATCTCAAGAATTTAGATGCTTTGTTCTTATTTAAGTGTTTCTAATCTTACTGATGAGAAATTTGTAGGAGTGACACTGATTAGACTGGTGCCATAACTATTAGTACTGTTGCTACTATGGCTTTTTCTAGAGGGTACATTCCTCTGCCAGGTCCCTAGTGCCTCTTCTTATTGGAATAGTAAGGCATATTACAGGCAGTGCTGGCTCTGTATGCATCATAGTCTGATTATATGTATGCCTTCTATCCATTGGTATGAACCACAGTGAGTTTCTCTCCCATGGAAGGGAATGGAGCGTGACTCAAGCATGTTTCCTGCACAGTTATGGATGCTGTACTTTTTGGTCCAAACAATTGCCATGTACCTCTGTAAACTTGTTGTGTTAACCCCAGCCAGCAACTAAGCACCACGCAGCCACTCGCTCACTCCCCCCCACCCCAGTGGGATATGGGAGAGAATTGGGGGGAAAAATGTAAAACTCATAACAATACTAATAATAGAATGATAGGAATATACAAAAGAAGTGATGCACAATGCAATTGCTCACCACTTGCCGACTGATGCCGTTAGTTCCCGAGCAGCGATTCCCCCCCCCTCCCAGGCCAACTCCCCCCCAGTTTATATACTGGGTATGACTTTATGTGGTATGGAATAACCCTTTGGCCGGTCTGGGTCAGCTGTCCTGGCTGTGTCCCCTCCCAACTCCTTGTGCCCCTCCAGCCTTCTTGCTGGCTGGGCATGAGAAGCTGAAAATCCTTGATTTAGTCTAAACACTATTCAGCAACAACTGAAAACATCAGTGTGTTATCAACATTCTTCTCATACTAAATCCAAAACATAACACTATACCAGCTACTAGAAAGAAAATTAACTCTATCCCATCTGAAACCAGGACAAAACTAAAGTAAGATTTCTAGTCCTGTCTAATTGCTGCTCCTGGGTTGCAGCTGTGTATGGAACTGAAGGTGGAATAGGCAGAGATTTTTTTTTGCAGTTGCCAGTTTTCTTCACTAGCCTAATTCCGTTATCTGATGTGACTCTTGGGGGAAGCCATAACTGGACATGCTGGATGTGATAACCTTCTCTTTGTCTGGAAATTCACATACCTGAGGATTGTCTGATTCATGATTTTGTAACCATAATTTTAACTGAAGTGTTTAATAATTGGTAATAATTAGCATATTAAAATATTCAGAAAGTATTTCTTTCCTGAGGCACCTGGAAAGCTGTAGAATGTGATGAACACAAATTGTAATACAATAAACAAGGTAAAAATGTAAATTTGACCAAGTAAGCTGCATAACCCTCATATGCCTTTGTCCACCTAGTAGTCGGGCTGACCATAATGTACGTGCTAATATACTGTTTTAACGTATCTCTGAATGAATGTTAACTAAATAACATGAGATTATCATAGTGGCTGACCACACCAAATAAAAACAAGATCATCATAAGTAATTTACATGATTATAAGACAGAAGCATTAATAAAAAATGATAGGTGTGCTTTGCATCTGAAAGATGAATTGTAAACTGTGAATCTCTTCTAGTCAGCAGGAAACCTGCATGGTCCCAGGAAGATGTGACTGTATGAATAGCAGTTTATTGTCTTTGTCTATATGCATGGTGCAAAAATTGGGAGTGCTGTATTATTCAGTGATGACTGGTCAAGTATCAGCCATGTCCTTGAGGTTTCCTGTGCTCCCTCTATCATACACTGAGCTGTGACTTTTGGTCTTTCATCACACATCAGAAATTTGTTAGCTCTTGGAAGTATTTTGTGTGGCTTGTAGCACATATGAAAAGAATATTCTTTGGACTCTTCTAAGCAAAACAGGGTATGCTTGCTTGTGCTGAAGGGTGTCCTGGGGGAACGGTCCCAGGTATACATTCTTTTAAGTTATCTGTGACACAGGATTTTCAGAAACAGCAAAGTGATTTGGCAACATGGAAATCCTTCAGTTGAAATTGTGCACCTTGATTCATCAGGTGCTCTTTGAAAATGCTGTTCATAACGGCTACAAATACATTTTTCTCAATAACAGGTTCTTACGTGTACCTTAATGTTTGAGAGCTATTAGTTAAAATATTTTAAAATATTGTTTTACTTATGTTTGCAGTATATAGAATATCTGCAGTTGCAGACTGTAGTGGCAAACTCAGTGCATTCAAATATGTCTGCAGCTTTATTTGGGTAAGAAAAAATTGTATTGAATTTGGAAATCAATAGAAACCAAATACTACAAAAGTGCTATGTATTAGAACTTGGAGGTACATGAGATAAAGCAAGTGTAGTTTAACTGCAGAAATTCTAAGGCTCCGAAAATCTACAAATGAAATATAATAACTTATTTTCAGGATCTGACTGGGGAAAAAAACATATTTTCTCCAATAGTCACTATTCTAATTTAGCAGAAGGAAGCTTTGACACGGTTGCTGTTGCCAAGGTAACCACTTGCTTCATATCCATGTGTTCAGCATATGTGTATCACTTTATCTCTTAGCTCTCGGAGGCAATATCATGGCATTGCATTTGGGAATTTTTTTTTTTTTTTTTTTTTTAGAGCGTATAAAACCTCTTAACATCTAGAAGATTCATTAAATGATCTCACTCAAGAGAGACTTCGATTATTCTTTTGGGGTTCTTTTATGCTAAGTTCTGAATGTGATTGAGTCTTGTTATATCTTCAAACTCAGTGCAAAAGTAAATATAAAAAGTAAACAAGTCAGTGTCAATATTTTATTTCAAATGCATATGTACAATGATTTATGGGTTATACATACACGCAGGCATATATATAAATGGATTGTGTTTATATATATATGCGCAGCATGGATTGACAAAGAAACCTAAAGAGGTCTTGCCATCTTTGTTTTCCTTATGGTTGATACATTTTGGCACTAAATTCTATTAACTGTCCAACCACCTGGACCCACTTGAGACTGGGTCACTTGAGCCATTGGTATCAAACAGAAATATTCATAACAGGAGTATCTGTGGTGCTGTAGTGACTTTAGAGAAACTATTTAAGATTTGTTCCTGTGTAACTTCCACAGTGACCAGCAAAGAATGAGTGGCTTTGCCATTTTCAGTATTTGCTGATAATCCCTGAAGTACTTGGCAACAGAGCTAATGTAGCGGTGTGAAAAAAAAAGGCAGGGTGGAAAATGGACAGACTAAAAATTATGGCATAGATAGGTGTATCACATGCCTCACTTGAAATACGAACAGTATCATTTTTAGTGAAGTTGAGCAACCCCAGTTCCTACAGATGTAGTAGAACCAGGAGTATGCAGCTTTTGGAGTTTGTCCTTCTAATCTTCAAGTTAGCCTTGCCAAAACCCTGCTATATGTAAAAGTAGCAAACACATGGACATTTCTTCTTGGGTAAAGTGTTTTGCACAAGATGGAAGAAAATCCCAAAGCCACTGAGCTGTCTTCCTATTGGCATGTGTACAAAGATAAAATAAATACATAAATAAAAAAGATTGTGCTAATATACTTATGCAGATGTTTTACATATATCCTGGATAAAATTCACCCTTCTTTTAATCGCACTTGATAGTTTTGATGCTTTTAATGTTTTAAAGCCTCCAGAAAGTATGTTTTTTTCTTTATTATTTGTATCTCTTACTTTTACCTTAGAGCCTAAAATAAATTTTGGCTTATCTGGTGATTATTAGAAAGAAAAAGATACTGATTTAACAGCCATTAGATAAGATCCTTTGAGTAAGGCATGAGTGAAAAACAATTAAGTTTGTCCGTAGTAGCTGAAGTGTGAAACATGGCATATTTCAAAGGCCACCTATGCTCATTTTTAGACTGACTTTCAGCATGTGCCGTCCTTACACTTAAAAATTTTGAACTGAACCCAAAGAACATGGAAACAAATGGAAATGTTCTCACTGGATCATATTTCTATATAATTTCATTGGTAGTCTCTCTATGAATAAACTCTCTGCAAATACAAGTTTTATTAACTTATGTTTTCAGGCAAACAGCTTGCCCAAAAGAGGCAGTGGAAGTGACTTGCCTCTTGAAACTCCTTGTGTTCATAAGCCCACCAGAAATGGTCCAGCCTTATGACTTAGTGCTGCCATGTCTTAAAACTGCAGAAACTTTAAATTGCTTCAGACATTTTTCTTCCCACTTGCAGAATAAATCGCCAGGTCAGTGGATGTCGTACTTTCCAGAAGTCTCATTCAAAGATCTTGCACCTACATCTTTATGTTGTGAATGTGCAACTGGCACTTTTAAGCCCATAGTTAAAGGAAAGTGTATTCGTGCTCACTGTCAGTTCTTGTTAGCACTTGAATAAGTTGCCTGGTTTAGTTACGTGAGTTTAAATGAAATAAAAATTGAACACACAATTTATATGAACATAACAAGAAAAAGGATTTAAACCTATATTTTTGCTAGTCTTGTTTTTGCATAAGACAACACACTTTTTCATAGTTTTAAGACTTACATTATAGAATTAGTACCTTTCACAGAGTTTGACTTCTGTGTTTTTCGTTTCTCACTGTGCATTAATGCCTCCACACCATTGTACACTTCAAACTTCCTCCTCTTAATTCCTTACCTGCTACTCTTTTTGTTTTATGGTGCATAGGCTCATTGCACTCACTGTTCTGTACAGAGAGATGCACCTTTAATTTAATCTGTATTTGATGCTTTTTACACTTGATCTTTTGACTGTTTTTATTTGTTTACATTGTGACACACAGTACCCATCTCAGTTTGACTGTCCTGTTCAGAGGGAGCCAAACTTGGCACAATCATCTTCCATATCCCTATTGGAGAGATCGTGCAGAAAATTATGTTACTAATAGTGCCCAATTTTCCTCTTGGAGAAAACTGCTCTGAGTGTTTCTAGAGAAGAGTATCTGAGGCATGTGCACATTGCGGAGGGCCAGAGTGCCAAACTGTCCCTATAGAAACACACTTGGAGGTACTTGACATGTTTCAGAACTTTACCATAAGAGTTATGTATCCCTTGGTGCTCTCTAGCTTGTTAGAGCTATTTGAGTGACTGAGTAATATGTAATAGAGCTTCATGCTTACTTTTTACAACTGACTCCCATACTCAACTTTCTTGATCTGACAAGTCAAGAGCTTGAGCCTCTCTTCAAAGAACATGCTTAAACAGAGAAGACAAGTTATATTAGAAAGGATTATAATTTTCTGATTTTAACTCTACTTTAAACTTGGTAATTATCAACATGCATGTTGTTACAACCAAACCTAATCAAGATAATTGAATAAACAAAGGGCTTTTTTTGTCTTTTTGCTACTGTGTAGTATACTGGCAAAATTAGGCCAGGAGTGGATGTAAATTTGCTGTTCTATCATATACCTCAGCCTTATTTCTGATAGGAATGTCGTTTACTTACTCAGTGTTCTGGAAAAGTCATACTGTCTTGAGATCTACCATGCACACCGAAAGCAAAATTGTGCGTGTGTGGAAAGACCATTTCAATGCTGTCTCCAGAGCTATTGTTTTATTGCATTGATTTTTTTTTGACTTTCACATCACCTGCACTTCCACTTGTACATACTTGTAACTTGAAGATAATAATTTGAAACAAGCAAGTCCCCTTAAGCGAACCTGCAATGTCAATGTGGTGTCTGTATTGGAAATGCTCCCTTCTAGCTGTCAGTTTTGTTACCAAGTGCTACTGTGCACCAACATTAATTAGTAATGCGTGGGGGCTGATTTAAAGTCCAGGTCCTGAGCAAATTAAGAGGCATCAGTTCCCTGCAGTGAAGCAGTAAGACCCTAGAGTTCCTTTGTGTCCTTATGCCTAAATTTCACTCAAGTTTAATATGTGCTTGTGTACTCTTTACTTAACAATGAAAGTTGGATTTGGCTGTTTTGATGCAAGACTGTGAAAAAGAACATGAAATTTTCCTTTGTGTTACTCCTGAGGACTTACAGGTTTTTATTTCTAAATTCTACTCAGTTGGGTTTTTTTCAGGTATGGCTTGCAGGTGTACTATGTGGGGTATTCCCCCCTGCCCCCGCTTTCTCTAAAGGCATCAGGATCTCTCAAACATTCCTACCCTCCAACTGTGTTAATTAGCAATGGCAGTGCTTCAGATCAGTTGCACATCACATTATGGTTGGATAAGCAAACCAAGGTCCAGATACTCATCCTGGCAGTCTACCTGATGTCTGATACTGCCTGTGTTTTTTTGCTATTCTCCAAATAGAGTAACAGAAATAGGGAAGCTGTGTGAATTTTTGCATTGCTAAAAACACTTGTGTGAAAGCTAAGAAAAGAACACTTATCTTAAAGAATGCTTTAGTATCTTTATACTAAATTTCCCATCTTCAACTTAAAATAGTCTGTTCTATCAGTTTTTTAGTAAAAAAACACAATATTGTACCATCATTGAAATGAAGGTGGCCATTTGGCTTATGGTTGGTTGCATTGCATGGGAAATCTCTCTGTGGTCAGTAACCTCTTGCAGAGGGACAGGGGAGACAGCTAAGGGCAGTGATGTTAAACCTCTTCAGGTAGGTTTGCTGGAAGATGTCTGGCAGAGCCTCAAACTCTTATGATTTATACTAAAGGCCAGAAGAAACACAGGATTTCAGGTCTTACCTCAACCTAAGAATGGACACCACGTCAGTGAAATGTTCGGAAGTACTTCTGTTGAGCAGAAATGCAGCTCTTGGCAAATTGCAAGTGGGGTTTTCTGCTGTTTTCAGGGAATTATTTGCTGGTTTGAGGTCGAGTTGAGTTTTGGGGAAAAAAAAAATAAAAATCCTTTCCTAGTCAGAACTTCTTGCTGACCAACCACATATTGAAGAAAATAATTTTCTTTTCTGTAAATGTTATTTCTGAATGTATTTCAATGATCTTTTTATATTTGGAAATCATGTCATCAGAACTATCTTTTGAACACTGAAGAGATCAACTGTAAGGAAATTTGCATGGAATAGGGAAAAGTTAAAAATAAAGGGAAAATTATGACAACTTTTATTTAAAAAATAAAAATCTTGTTGCCATCTTTTGTTTAAAACAAACAGTGGAGTTCACATTTATACCAACTTTAATGTAGAAATAGGCCACCACTTTGTGAAACTACTACTACTTTGCTCTTTTTAACCTATCTGTTTAGCTATTACAGGAGGTTCAGGACCTGCTTCCACCCACTTACTGTGAGCTCTATTCAGCAGGTGCTTGATGACAACTTAGTTTATACGGCTGGCATCCAGCAATCCCAGCAATTCTCTTATCCTGCCACCACCCAGCTCCTGCACAATGTGTCCTCTGAATCAGAGGAGTTCTTTGCAATCTTACATGACCGTGTATGGGACTTCTCCCTGCAGTGTTCAGTAATTAGTCTGAGGTTTACTTGCACATGAAAGTTTTGTCAGTTGAAGAGTAAGAGACCCCCCATTCTGCCTACAGAGTCTTTGATAAAGAGAATACTCGGGGGGGGGGGGGGGGGGGGGAGAGAA
>NW_010972665.1:5038472-5070418 GCF_000737465.1 Haliaeetus leucocephalus
TTTAAAAAAAAAAAATGCGGGGGGGGGGGGGGGAACATCATATTCTGTAACGGAAGGAGGAATAAGATATCCTGGTACAAAGCAAGATTATATTGGCATACTGCAGATTGCATACTGCAGCTACACTGGGGACAATGAAGAAGTGAAATTAAAATAGTGATATTGGTAAAGGAACAACATCCAGACTACAGTTATGAATTTGGATCTCAATGGAAAGATCTAAAAGTCACTCAAATAAATGGGGTTTTTCAATTGGCTTGTACAGGTTTTGGCTTGAGAATTTGTGCAAATCTCTGGGCATGCATACACACACAAAAAAAATGCAAAGACCAAACATAAAAAGCTTATTTCCAAAGAAAGATGAAAAAGGCCATCTGCTTGGTTTTTTATTGTTTTTATTTTTTACGAGTGTGATGCTCTTTGGAGTTTCACATTTTTCCCAAAGCTGCCTCAGTATTGTAAATCATTACATATAGATGATTCTGTTCTTTTGTTTGTTTTTCTTCTATATTTCAAGATTTCTAGGGCATACCATATAAGAGCAAAAATCCCTCTACTGGGAAATCCTAGACTTCTGTTCTAATACAGTTATCTAAATAACTCAGTAGTGATTTTATAGTTTTAATTACTTAAAATAATAAGTGATTATTAACTTAAAACTAATACTATGTAGGGTAAAGAATTTGAAAATGGGGATCCTTAAGGCCAATATGTAAATATATAACTCTTAGTCCCTAGCCTTATCTCCCTACTTGCCACTTCATCACTGGGAAGTCCCAAAAGGATCTCTTAAGAGCTCTGGCTGGGTATCTGCACAGCTCTACCTACTGTACGAAGGATGATAATTAGGATTAGGTAAACATTTCGGAAGTAACTTAGTGAATGCATTCCCCTTCTCTCATTCTATTTCCCCCTTCTTTTATGGCTTCTGTAATAACAGGCTGATTTCCATAACTTTTTATATTTAAGAATGTTTTGCTCTGTATTTATGTGGATCAGTTTTAGAATATAGTTAGAAGGCAAACTGTTTGTATTGAGTATTCATTTGGATATTTTTCTTTTAATTGGCAATTTAGCACTTTGGATGGAAAATCTACTACTTATGATGACATTAACGGTAGTCTCCAATTTAATTTTCTTTCACCACTGGGAACCTGGGAGCCAGGAGACTTGTAACAGTGCCTGACTAGTAGAAGAGATGGGAAGAATCATTTAATTTCAGCCTTGGGAAGGGCATTTCAAGATAGCTATAGATCTGCTTGTGCAGTGATTCTCTGTAGGGTAAACAGTCATGAAACTTAAGGTTTTCACCAACATTATAGAAAATGAAAGCAGGTGTGTTGAGATGACTGCAGTATCTGGAATACTGTCAGATCAAATCTGAGTGAAAAGAGCTCTTCAGTTTTTTAGCTCCTGTAAGGAATGATTATGAATTTCCTTTTTTTTTTTTTATTTGGCTGTGGACTTAAATTGTCAGCCAACATGTGCAAGATGTAGGGAGAAAGTTTCTGTAATTACAAACTGAGATTACAAGTGTTGAAGCAAATCGAAGTATGGTTTAGAAGCAAAGCAGCTGAGTAAAATGTGATGGAATTGGTGACCATGCTCTGATTTTACTACAGTCTGCTGTTATACAGGAGTCTTTCTCTTTCAAATCAAGCTTTCCAAACAACATATGTTATAAATTATAATTTTTCCAAATATGTAATTATACAGTCAACTAACCATTAACAGTGTTGTTCCAGATTTGGATTATTGTATATATTCTGCATCTTGCCTCTTTCGTTTGTTAAGAAAGGATGCACGAGTTTCATGAAAGTAATGGCAGGCTTTCAGTTTGCATAAGCTGAATGAAAAGTGTAAGGTAGGTTTTAGTATAAATATGTTCTACACTTGATAAAGACTGATATCTCTGGGGTTGGAAGAAATAATATGACCTTGGCAACAAAAATATTGTCCTCTAAATACTGTTTTTCTTATTTTTTACTTAACAGCTTCCCTTTGAATATTAGTTCAGTCTGAGAAATCTCACGCATTAATTGAAGAGGTTAGGTTTGTACCTGCTTACTTCATTAACAGCTGTTACTAATTAGTGGAGCTTAGTCATTAAGGAACCTGCTGGGGTTTGAGGAGAACAATTTATATTTTTTCATGGCATTTAAGCACACAATACGCTTGTGAGTGGAAAAGTTTCGTTTGGGAGCACTTAGGTTTAGCAACATTAGCATATCTACCGTGGGCTAGACTGGAGCCTTAGCTGAATATCCCCAGGACAGGAGGCTCAGAAGAGACCCAGAACTTGAGCAGGTGCTCCAGGAGGGGTGGATCAGAGCAGCCTTTGGGCTGTAGCTCTGCCTGCAGCAGGAGGAGTGGTGTGGCCTGCTCTGTTTCTGCTTGGCGAAGTTGCATCATTGCAAGCTCTACCCTCAAGCAGTTGTTGGACAACAATTTTCATTAAGCCTCAGTATATGGGCAATATGATGTCTCATAGGAGTATGGGGGAAGAGAATTGCCTCTTCATGGGTTGTTCAGGGCACGTCAGGCCGGGCGCACACAGCGCAATCCATTTGAAAGGTGTGGGCTGCTTTCCTAATTCATTATTTTTGTCCTGTGGAGCGGAACAATTTTCTCACCTTCCTTAATCTAGCCCCTGCTTCCCATAGGTAGTGGTATACTTTGTGTCTGTTCCCAGAGCGTGTTAATCTAATAAATCCCAGCATTAATTCCGGGAGCTAGGAGGCTTTTTTTTAGTGTATGTCTCTGTCACGCTCTTCTGTACAAGCTCTGATGCAAGTTGCCCTGAGAAGTGTGAGGACAGCAGTTTTGATTAGTTTCTCTGCTGGGGAGAGATGAAAGAGGAAGCCTTCCTGCTCCCTCTCCCCCTTGAGCAGCTGTGTAGGACAAGTCACACACTGTTGGGCTGACTTCGAGATTAATGTTAGCCTCTTATGAGGTTACTCTTTCTAATGGCATCTTATTTTAATGTACTGGATTACATTATTGGCTCAGTCCTCAAACTTCTTTTGCATATGGACTTCCAGATCTCTGGCTATGTTGGATTTAAGCTTTATGCACATCCCTAATGTATGCTGTTGTGTAGTTCTTTGCTGATGGTGTGCGTGTAATAAGTTGGTTGAGTTCTTCTTCAGGACAGTTTTGTTACAGTAGAAGCTGCCTATTACTTTCATATTTTGAAGTATTTAAGCACCATAGAATAAAAGTGTACTGCAATTAGATACAGCTTCTGGAGGAAAACTGACATTCTTTCCAGGTAGAGGCAGCACTCATGTATCCAGACTACATGGTTATAATTTAAACCACACACAAGAAAAAAAAAAAAGAAAAAAGAAAAATTCAAAATAACCAGAGGTGATCTAGTGATTGAACTCACCCAGTAAATTGAAAACTGACGAATTAGCATTTTGTGGATATGCCACTAAAATTAACAACAGACGACCACAGTTTTCTCTCTTGAGCTTCAAAAAACCATGTTTGAAGGGATACGCCTACAGATGGGATGGGTGAGATAAAAGTATCTAGTAACTTATTTCAATGGTGAACTGAAGTGGATTTTCTATTCCTTTAGCTCTTGCAATAAAACAATAGCAACCTGCAGACACTTCATGCAAAGGACATTCTCAGAGTGATTTATTTATGTTTTGTTGTTGAGAACTGTATTTAGTATACTAACAATACAGCATAGTTTTGAATTTATGTAATTACCAGCTGAAGGATGAGGATGAGTCACTCCCCTTGGGAAATATCTTAAGCACAACATGCGTTTGATGGAAGCAGTTTTTCTCCAAAAGCAACCCCCCATCTCCCTAAAATTATTTTCTGGATGTAATTTTATAAGCCTCAGAAGTAAGTGATGTTCAGCAGGGATACTTCTTAGCACTATTGAGAAGATGTCTAAGCTGCATCAGAAGCAGGGGGAACGTTCCCAATACCTTGTCAGGACCTTGCCAGTAATAATTAACAAATCTGCAATTCCCTTTTGTCTGGTGGCAGAATTTTAACAAATAACTCCTGGAAGTCCCTGAGAGGCCTTTCTAGCACATTGCTGATGACAGCCTGGTGCTGTGTTGGGATAGCTCATTAAAATGTACATTGGTGTGGTAGAGCAGAGAAGCAGCATCCTGATTCTCCACCGATGGCGATTCCCCAGACAGAAGCCGCCCCATATAATTTGCAATTGGAGTAATCTCTTTCTAGATAAGCCTCTGTAGTGTGTGGGCATGTGTTGTGGGAAGTGACAGCTTGCTGCTGTTTCTTGGCTGGCACAGAGGCTGCTGGAGGCCACAACAAGCAGGATGAGTCCAGTGTCATCCCATGAGCTGCAGAAGGACAGAGCTGGACAGTGGAGAGCACTTCTGTTTCAAGAAGCATTGGGAGGCAAATTCTGCAACTGAAAATAGAAGGTTGCTGCTAACTGGAGAATTGACCTATTTTAATCTGGAAAATGTAAAAATATTTTGATAGTATGGGAAAATCCCCTTCCCCTCTCTCCTAAATGTATTCAAAAAAACCCCCTTCTGGCTAAAGGGAATTGGCTTTGCCAATTATTTCAGTTTTTATGGGGAACCACAGAGGCTTTTTAAACTTCTGAAATCAGCTCTTCGGGAATTAAGTTGTGGCAGTGGAGAAAAAGCCTCAGGATAAGAGGATTTACCAATGGTGAGGGAAAATAGGTGGCTGTCCTTGTTTGTTCATGTTTCTGAGTGTGCACCCTGTCACACGAAACCCCGGCCCCTTGTCTCCAGCTACACAGCTGCCGCTTGGGCCGGGTATGGAGTGACAGGGAATTTCTGTGCTGGAAGTGGGGCCTGTGGCCTTACCTTCCATAACTACCTTCTCTTGTGTCTTCTGATGGATTACCTCCTACGTCTCGTAGAGAACCCTCATCTGTTAGGAGTGTCAGATTCGCTACAAACTGCATGTTGGTCATTTTGAGGGTGCCTTGGCATGACCCTTTTCCTTGGGCATTAAACTCCCATAAGCATTAAAGCAAGGACTGAACTGGTTTCATTGGCTGCTAAACCTGGCTGTCGGCTTGTTTTAGAAATGGAATAGGGAAAGGAATTCTATTTATCTATGCCATCATTACGTTGCTGAGTCCTATTCACTCTTCTCTTGCTCCTACATCTTTAGTATTATTTAGACGGAAAGTCAGATAAACAGATAATTGCTTTCCAGAATATTGCCTTTGTTGTTTTGATTTGGTTTTTTGTTTTTTGTTTTTTTAATGATGCATCTCAAGACTAAGGTTAAGAGTAAGAATGAACTGTTGACCTCATTGAAATCATTGGAACTTTGCCTGTATGGGCAAACTTTCCCAGGAAGAATTTCTTCTCAAATAAACTGTTCAGTAATCAAAGATTTAGCTCTGGAGGTTTATCCTAAGTTGCAAACTACACTTCCCACATATTAACTACAAAAACAAACAAACAAACAACCTTAAAAAAACCTTCCATCAGAACTATCAACAACAACCCAAGCATGAATCCTTAACTGAAGTAGTAATACCTCCCCTGGTCTTTGTAGACTCACTGCCAGTATAGCAGCAGCTTGAGTTAACCTAGTGGATAAGAATAATGCACTTAGAGACGAGAGGTTCTTCAGACACTGCGTAGCACTTTAAAATGCTAAGTACTTCCATATTTGGAAGTACTTATCTTTTAGTTTCTACAATATCTTAATTTAAAAAAAAAAAAGCCCCAGAAATCATATTAGGTTCTTGTAAGTGTTTGCTTTTATATTAATAAATCTTCAGGGAGAACACATAATTTTTCTGATTGATTTTATAATTTGACACCTGCTTCTTAAGAAGATATTTAAAACATTTAAAAACGGTGTTAAGACATCTCTTTCATTTCAGTTGGATGCTATCATGTGATAGTAACAGATACGCCACTGCCTGCCAGTAATTTCATTAACATTTCAAGTTAAAGAATACTAGAGAATTAGGATACATACTTTATAACTCTACATTGTTTCTGGTATTCCTTTCTTCCTTTTCCTTTTAAGGGTACTGTAAAAATAATTTGCAATTTATAATGTTGCTAATCTTCCTGCCATGAGGATGAACTTCCTTTTCAGGATTTTAGAAAGGAAATTAGTGCTAATGAAATGCTTAAGATTCACAGAAATGTTAGCTGAACAATGGCACTGGATGACAGAACAGACAAACCAGAGGCATCAGAACTACAGAATTCTCTTTTAACCCTGGCAAATGTGCCTCAGTCTGACTTGGTGGGGAAAAGGAGGTAGCTGAACCTCCACTCTGGTTCAGATTCTCGGCTTCTTGATGAAGCTGGCAGTACAAAAATTATCTCAGAGCGGATTTGACAGAGTGTTTTGTATGCAGTGCGGCTTATGCTCACTTCAGTCAAAGTCCTACCCCAGCAGCCTACAGAGGTCTTCAATCTTTGTGATCTAAATTAGTCACTCATAAATCTTACAGCTGTTCCTTTGTAGCTAAGTAATGGTACAGTAGTACGTGTTACATGTTACAGACACGAGTTCATTGAGGTATAAGAATTACCAGATACGTGATGTGGAACTTTGACAAATCGGTTAGAATTTACTTAAACAGAATGAGCATGTGTATTCAAATATCTGACCCCATATCTGACCACACAATCCTGTTCTAGAATCAACTGAGTTCTGCCGTCAACTGCAGTGCTCCTTAAGTTGTTACATAGTGATGTAGGTGTGAAGGATTTAAAATGTCTGAGTCTTACAGTTCTCCATGTTCAGCATGTAGAACTGATGATGGATGGCAATGAATGGCAGGTGATGAGGATTTTTTTTTTTTTTTGGTTACAGTATACAAGTACTGTACATGATGTCAGTCCTTCATAGTTACTTTTTTTACAAACAGGTGAGTGTTTCTAAAGGCTAAATATGTCTCTTGGTTTGAAATTAGAAAAAAAAGTTCAGGAAGCTTGTGAAATATGAAGTTTGCACATTTCTCAGCGTGGTGGACTTGGTGGACTTGCAAAACTGTTCCCTCCCCAGCTATCCAAATTACAATTTAAATGAGGTGATTGCAACTTTGCAACTTAAATTCATTTAGTAAGCATAGTGATTTTTAGTGGAACAGCGCTGTTATCTGGAAGGGCCAGATTTGGGCTAACTTTAAAGAGGGATAGTCAGAGCCACGAAGTTGAAACTTTATTGCAAAGGTTTGGTATAATCTGATAAATACTTGGTTTAGTCCTCTTCCCTGTGTCTACTGCCTGTGGCTTGTCTTACTACCATTTTATCATCACCTTATATTATCATGTACACTAGACTAGAAGATTAATATAGCTCATTGCAGAAAGGTTCATAAAGTAAAAGCATCTTTACTGAAGGAGGGACAGATTAGAGGACAGCACCAATAAAGAGGTTTGTTATGAAAACAAAACCTCCTTTGACAAAATTCTTCCAGTGCCTTGTGTGTGTTTTCAGATGCAACTACATGAAGAAGCAATATAATATGGTGGTGAGATGGCTAAGGAAGGATACAATGAAATTGCATAATGACAAAGATGGAGCAGGACCTGTTGTACTCAGCAGTGACATACAGTCTAATGTCAGAGAGCAGTTCTGCCTCCTATCCCAAGTAAGACCTTCATTCTGGAATAACAATGCAAAAATACATGCCTTATAAATACCCCGTGTCTGGACTTACAGATACTGAATAATAAAAAAAATACTGCTTTTGTTGTGTTTGTGTTTGTTTGTCAGTTGGGTCTTGTTTTGTCCTACTACATTAAAGAATGCCTTAGCACCTGTCAGTAGGCAAGACTACAGAAATGCACAGTACAGTGAGGAAAAAATATCCATTAGGATAGCACCATGATATTGTTCAAGAAATTTTGAATAATTCTGTTGAGTTTTAAAGAGTTTTTTTGGAATTTTCCATGTATGATGCTATTTATTAGTTGGGCAAAACTTTTTACAGTTGATTGCCAGCCCTGATGTGTTGCTTCATATTTTAATAAGCTCCTTCTGTTAATAAAATAAATATTAGCTAAGTAGATGGGTGAAGGGGCAGTTGAAGGTGATTGTTTTAACTTCTTGCCATTTTTACACTCCTCAAAAAAAAAAAAAAAACAAACCCACTCAGAGTTGATAGAGATACTGTTTCTTGAATGATGCTGGACACACGAATGTTTTAAACTTGAAACACTACGTATATGTGGAGGTTGTAAAGAGTATACATTTGAGGAGGTACCTATCTCAGATGATGTTACATTGAAAATACTTTTCCCTTGGAGTGGTCTCATCTTTTGTAAAAACAATGGTTTTGGTATCCAGCTTTTTATTTTTATTTCTTGGGAGCTGGTAAAATTCACTATAGTATCTGAGGTCACAGGAGCTTTACTGGTTTGAATCAGCTGAGAGCTGACTTGGTTGTTTTTTAACTTTGAAATGAGCAAAATTCTTCAGATTCAGATTTTGAGCTCTCCTTTTCTTAGGCCCTGTATTTCTTGCTGTCTTTACTCAAAGAAATTTGAGTGAAGACTTGAAAAAATAAAAATAAAAATATGTGTATTCTACACCTGTTTTTCTCAGACTTTACATTTCAGGCTTACAGATTACTTTGGCAGGTTTAAAAAAAAAAATCAAGTCACCTTAAGCATGTACTAAACGTCACTGCTACATGAAAGCACATCTGCTTTATTGACTGTGTCACTGCAATCAGTGTGTAGGAAAAAACAAGCAGAAAAAAGCTAGGATTAGTGCAGTACAGTTGTTCTATTAATTAATTGGACAAAGGCTCAGTTTAAAAGTAGACTCACTTTTTTAAAAAGGAATGATGACTTTTAAAGTGTGCAGTATCATAAAGATCTTATTAACCAAACATAAATGAACTCTTGAGCTGTGTGGGGAGAAGAAAACAAAAACCAGATGTAGTCAAATTTCATGCCAAATATTTGTCTTCAAAACAAATTTTATCAAGTGTTTATTCTTTTTTATTATAATAAAAGTATCCTTAACAATCATAGCCCAGTGAATACCCATTTATTCCAGCAGAACTGCAGATTTTTCTGAGTTTCCTCTTGAAACACTTCATTTAAGAGGATTTTCTTTAAATGGTACACAGCTCCCCAGGTTTCCATAACTTTGAAGACTACTTGTATATTTTCTAGTTTAAAAAAAAAAAGAAAACTTCTGGATTTAGCTGAACAGTGATCAAATTCTAATTAATCCATTAAAAAGGAGTGAGGTAATCCTGAGTTCAGACTACTGTTTTGATTGTAATTAACCTGGACTGTGGAGTGTAACTAGAAGGTGAATGATTTTTTAAGGGGAAATCCCTTACTTTTTGTGCCTAACAAGGCCATTTTTATGGAATATTTTTAATTAAAAAATTTTGATGGAATTAAATACTCTTTTGTCATGAAGGGTCTTAAATGATTTCATAAGGTTGCAGACTAAGATCTCTTAGAGATATGTAATGAGATATTACATCAGTTTACCAAGTGATACCACTCAGGTCCTGCTCTTTCTACATTTACCCTTAGTCCTGTCTAAATTCTTTAAATGTAAGTTGTAGCGGTGTGCTGGGACTATTGCTTATATCCTTGGAAAAAAGACTGTGGTATCCCAGCAGTGCCAAGCATGAGGAAGAGCTATATGATGTTGCATCTGACACAAATAGTTAAAGACTCCCAGGAGATGGTTTCTCAGTGTTCTCTGTCTGGGTTTTCATTTCTGAGGCATTTCCTGAAATAAGCTAAGAATGAAATACCACCTGCTCTGACCAGATGGTAAGTTGGTGGGGCTTTATCAGATGTTGTAGCTGCATGAGTGTTTTGTACAAACAGGGATGAAGATGATCACTTTTACTCCCAGTCTCATTCCTTTGGCATAAATATTGCATAGTAGTTTAGGAGCTTATTAAGTATACACAAAGCTTATTAAATTCTCTGGCTTTCATTCACTGAATCTAGTCAATTGTACATCAGCATTGCTATTGGTCTGTGTGGTCTGGTCTCTGTGTTACACATACTTTGTAAAATCCCTGAATAAGAGGATTTCATTCTACTTAGATACATTAACAATAAAACTTTAGAACCTCATACTGGTTTTGACTATTGGGGTGTTTACCCATTCTATCTCATTTCTGACAGGGGCCAAAAGTGGATGCCCCAGGATGAGTAAGAACAAGACAGTTGGATGTGGTACTTCCCATATGCTTTCTGACCATTCAGCTGGTTCAGACGCTACTGTTTGGATGTTCATTTTGTATCAATAGATCTTGTTGTTTTTTTTCTCTGAACTTGTGCAGTTTTCACCTGAGCTGGATCTCCCTGGATCCTCTTTGACTAGGAGTCACAATTGCTACCAAATAGTCTTCAGGCATTATAACAGTTTTAAGCAAAACTGTTAGATGCTATTGTTAATGATTAAACTGTTTCCTTCCTGAGTTCCTTTTGAATTCTTGGCCGAGTATAAGCTAGTCCTGGGAATTTGGTTGTTTGTCCAGTTTTTCCTTATGTTCCTTAGAAGCACTTTAATTTCAGAGAGATCCTTCAGGTTCCTCCAGGAGTATGGGAATCTCTCTAGTCTTGTCCACAATCAGCACTGACACAAATGATTCTGGTTTTCTGCTGCATCTTAGAGGCCTTCATTTGTGTTCTGATCATCAGCTGGCTGCCAGATCATCTGATAGTATTTGTGTTCCTACAGTTTATCTGACAGTATTCGTGTTCCTTATATGTTTGAAGAAAGATTTATAAGCAGTTCTGAGTCCTTCTTATAATTTTTCCTTGAATTTGTTTTTAGTATACCTTGGGGTTAGTTTAATGGCTTTTTTAATCCTGTGGTGGGTTTTTTGGTTTTGTTTGTTTGGTAGTTTTTTTGTTTGTTTGTTTGTTTGTTTGTTTTTTAATTGATCACAGCCCCAGCTTTCTGAGTTATTTCTTGCTTCAGAGATGCTTCCTTAGCCTTCTGGTTAGCCATGCTGGTTTCATTCTGCCATTCAGGTTTACTGATAATGAGACTCTTCATCAGTAAGACTTTGAACCACACTCAGCATGTCAGTCTGTTGCGTGAGGTTGCAACTCTTTTTGTGGGACCTCTAAGTAGCAGGCCCATGAAACATTTCTTGATAGCACCTAAATTTTATCTCTGAATTCTGTCCCGATAGGTCATTTCCCTGATGTATTTTCCTGTTCTCCGCAAAATGGATCAATAGTATTCCAAGAGCAAAGAAACTTGATGCTATACTGTTCCATTAGTGTGTACCAAACTACTGGAAAGGTATCTAGGAGACCATTAGCAATTAATTTTCCCTGCTGATTTAGACCACAGATTCTCAGCCACAAAATTTCTGTGAACTGTGCTTTGTCTAAGAAAGACACGATGCGTTTGGTGGGAGATGGACTCCACCATACAAACCACCTAACAGTCGTAGGATGCAGCCTTCTTTGGTCTTTAGTCTGTTTCTTCTTGCAATGTCTTAGATGTGAAGGGTTGCTACAACCAGTCCTCTGATGTGCCCTGTTCCATATTCCCTGTTATTTCTATACAGAGGAAGGAAAAGAAAATTACATGAGAAGAGATGTAGCTGCAACACATAAAAGTACCCAGCACTTAAATAGGAAAAATTTGTGTGTCAGATGGTTACCCTAGTATTCCTGTATAATTTTATAAATAACAGATAATTTTAATAGTTTTTTTACTGGAATGCTCAAAAGGATATATAACTCATTTCATACCCTTTCAAGATATGATAGTCTCCCTCTCTTCATACTTAAGGAAGTCCTTAAACCCTCAAAACTGGAAGTAAAATTACCTCATGGTGATATCTTTTTCTTTTTTTTTTCCTAGGCATGAAGTTATGAAGTTGCTAATCCAGCCTTTTATCTTGTATTCACAATTATAATGTCAAGATTGAATAATCTGCCTTTATCTCCAGGGTGACAGCTCTGTAGAAACTTCAAAAGGGACAGTTTTGCCAGCATCTAACGACACTTGTTAATTACTATATCTTGAAGTAAAGTGAAATAAAGAAGGATGAAAAATGATATTTCTCTTTGACAGCCTTGTAAAAATATCAGTGATGAAGCAGTACATTTTAAGTACTTTAAGAATGCATTTAACTGAGATCAAGACCATTCTGATCAAGGTGCAGGTTAATCTCTACAGGATACATTATAGAAAGACATGTGTGCGTGGCACTGATGGTTTAGAAAGCTCATCATTGGAAATTAAATATTTTCCTTCTATTTTCCTACTGAAATTGACTCAGATGAGTTAGTAATGGTGTTTAATAACAGTGTGCAGAAGGGCTTGTATTGTTATGTCTTCTAAATATAAATTAACTGTTTTTCTTCCATTAACTTTTTGCATTTCATATTCTAGTTTTACACTGTTCTCACTACTGTTGGCCTTACGTAACCTGATTAGTGTAAAGCCAGACTGTACATATTAATATGACCCGTAGCAAGCACTGTGTTATCAACAGAGAATACTAATAGTGTATTATTGATACGTTTTTGCAGAATTGGGGTTTGAAATGGTAGTTCTGCACTGAGTATAGGTTTGTCTACGTGCTACTTCTGGAGAGTCAGAGGCTGAGTGAAGCTGTTTGGATCAATCAATGGAGTGATATTTGCTCCATAGGTTATGAGTGCTATATGAAAGAAGTCCTTAGATCAAAACCATAGAACTTAGGCCAGTCAGCAAAAGCTGTGGATCCATTCTTTTCTTTCAAAGAGCTGTTACATTAGTCATCTCTGAAAATCTGAGGAAGGTTAATGCAAGTAAACAACCAATTAATCCCTTGTTAATACCAAGTTGAAAGTAAATACTTCATATAGACTCATGATAAGTAAAATCAGGCTCAGGGTTTCAAATCTATGTAATATTTTCTATTTTCTTTTTTGATCTGGTCTAATATAATACACAACTATTTATACCATGAAATACATAGTACAAGCCACAGTGGATAACTGAATAAGCTGAACCAATGTTAGTGCTAGAACACCATCGGTTTCATTACTTTTAACTACCTGTGGAACTGTAGCTTTGTGACTTTAATATTACATCAGCAATGGCTTTGAGTGGTATTTAAATAACAACCGTTACACCAGACTACTGGCCATCACTCCAATATCCTTGCATTAGTAGTAGCCAGTATATGATGTTCCTAAGGAAGGAGATCTTAGTAGTATGAAGGGCTTAAGCAATTGTAGAGACTTTGGCTGCGTAAGGGGAAGAATCCCCCTCCTTGGTCACCACAGTTCACATCCCAAAAATAGTTTCCCTGCAGGAGCTGTAATGGAACTGTACAGGAGATGAGAATTCTCATGATATGAGCTAGTCATTCCTGCTAACACCCCATTTCAACTGTGCTGTTCACAAGTGTTTGCCTATTTGTGCTGTATTCATTCATTGTGACATCTTTAAAAACAACCAAAAACCCCCTCAAAACAACAACAAAAAAAGGAAAGCTAGGATATTCAAGTGAGATAATACTCCCTCCTGGCAATGCAAAATCAACAAATGGTAACACTTCTGTTGTTAGCATAACCTTGTGACGGTCTCCATGGTCTCCATCACCATAACCAAACTGCACTTACAAAATCTCTAGTCCAGGCTTTCAGTCTGAGTCTCTTCCCATATATATAACAGAAGGAAATGCAAGGTGTGTGGCTTCAAGAAATCACTATGGTTAAAATGAGCTAAGTGTGATATCAGGGACATGGCAGCACTTGTGCCTTTCAGAAGAGAAAACTGACCATTAGCGTGAAAGTTTGTAAAATACATAAAGTCAGATTCCACGTTGAATACAACGTGATCTGTGGTGTATGTTTCAGTAATATCTGAAACGG
Organism: Haliaeetus leucocephalus; assembly: GCF_000737465.1. Classification (NCBI taxonomy): domain Eukaryota; kingdom Metazoa; phylum Chordata; class Aves; order Accipitriformes; family Accipitridae; genus Haliaeetus; species Haliaeetus leucocephalus. The sequence goes on from NW_010972665.1 coordinate 5,052,308, forward strand.
AGAATCTCATGTATTGCTTTAGGCTGGGATGAAGTTATTGTTTGAGTTTAAGTTGTTATTACCAGGTTCCATTTTAAAAAAACTGAGAAAGTTTAAAGGAGGCACTGAAGCCCAGGGGTTTTTAAGGTAGTTCTAGTGCCTGAGTAGCTTTCAAAAGTGAAAACTTGCACCATCAAGCTTTGTAGTGCAAATGCCCTTTCTGAAAGTAGATGTGGAAAATTAAATCACTTGATATGTCCACAATGGTGTCATTACACTGAGACTTTTCTAAAGCTAGTCCTCAGACTAACTTGTATGAAGTCAGTGTGAATATGTCTGTGCTGACCTGCAGTCAAAGCAGTGCCTGCAGTGTTTCCAAGCATGGTTATTGTTGGAAGCATTTTAAGTGGATGCATCTTAGGTTTTCTGTTATTACAACAATTGTAATATGCACAGTAATATAGTAGTAACAAATCTAAAAAGGCTGACCTGTGAAATTTAGTGCAGCCCCAACTCATGAGCCAGAAGTTACTGCTGCCCAGTGGAACTGACAGGAAGAGATCAGCATGCAACAGAGTGGGCACCACACCAGGGACACCCAGGCTCCATCCCAGGGGTGGAGATGCAGTAGTGTTCTTGTATAGCTCTTTGTATTGCTGTACTGAAAATTAAAATAAAAATAGGTTGCTGAATTCTTGTATAATAACAGACAGAATGTACAGGGCTGGCTTGTTTTAAAATAGTTAAGCCAAGTCATGTTCTTACTTGGCTGGTTTTGGTAAGTAATGAAAACCACATTCTATACATTTGTGCTTTTAGAAATATCATATAATTTGTTATTATGAGTACACCTAGGTTTGGGTTTTCAGAATAACTTCATTTTATGGTTAGAAACAAATGAAAATGGCTTCCAGTGGCAGTGGGTGAGGTTATGTTATACAGTGATATTCTTGGTAGCGAAAGAAAAAACTTCCCTTTGTAGTGACTGAATTACACAAGCAAGGAGTAGGATGGTTATTGTACAGACAGTTAACATTTATCTGTGTGAATGTGTTTTAATAGTAAAAAGTATCATTAATATGTCTTCAATTAGTTTAACACTTAAAATGTTCAGTATCCTGTACTTGCCTGAACCAGAATATAGTCTAGTTGTTGCTGAACACTTTGGTGTATCACTGCTAGAAAACTTGCAGTAGTTACTTAACCAGATCTCTCTACATGCAGGTTTTCTGGGATTTTTGAAACTAGTTCATCTAATTCTAGAGAGAAGGGAAAAATATTCCAGTATCTTTTCTGGAATTTCATTCAGACCTTAAATTAATGAGCAGAATATAATTAATTTCTGAGCATAAGTCTGAGAGGGATAGTGAGTGAAGCATGAGAAACAATCAAATAATATGAATCAAAGTAATTCTCAGAGTATGCATAAATAATAGCAGCTATGCTGTAATTTGAGAAAAATCTGTGAGTTTTCAGTTTTTGTTTGTTCAGGTCATCTGAAACAGGAGGCTGGTAACAGCACTACACTGTCACTGTACTGTGCTTCCAGGTCTGGGGTGGCTCAGCTGAAGTTTTTAGGGGTGTATCTACTTGTTGTGTGGTCCTGTGTAAAATTATATCTGCTGTAAATATCCAGTCACCTAATAAATCCAAAGAACGTGGCTGCTTTTTTTGTTCTCCTTTCTATCCCTTCATCTGTGGGAATTGATTCATGGTTTTAATTAGCCTGCCTTCTTTCACAAAAAATACTCTTCTAAGAAACAAAAATTATAAATATTTTAAAAGATGCTTTTTTGCTAGGTTCGTCCTTTTGTTTCTAAATTTGTAGTTGTAGTGTTCTTAGAAATGTTAGCTCATTGAAAACTTTTAAATGTAGAATTAGTGAGAAAGCCTGTTTCTAAACTATTGAGGGGGTGTGTATATGCTTTGTCAGGGAAGCACAGATTCTTTCACAGTCTGTGTCATTTTCTTTTTAAGCATCTCAGGAAAAGGTGTGTAGAGTGGTCTGTGTATTTCAGACTCTAAATGCATGGTGAACAGTCGTTGGCTTATTTCTGCTCATCTACTATTGGAAAATCTGTTGCAGGTTTATTGTCTGTCTGTCTTAAACAGTTCAGCAAAAATAATCATACTGGCAAGTCCTAACCTGAATATTTAAATACCAAAATGTCTGTCATAGTAATTAACACACAGTAATTAGATCAATTCAACAATACTGGCTATATATCAATTTAGTCCATGAACACCCAAATCCAGCAAAACAGTTACATGTAATCCTGTTGAAGTTGATATGATTGAAGTTATATATATCCTTAAGTGCTTTTTTGGATTAAGGCCTAAATACTTTTTCTTTTCAAAGAAAATGCTGTTCAGCTCCTGGCTCTTAGATACTCTTGCTCATAAAAACGTTGTGAATAATGAAGAGGTCACTACTCCCAGCTATTTGGGAAGCTGGGTCTTTTCACTCTCCACTTGCCTAAGCACATGGGACCTGGGTCATGAAATACATGACGATAGAGAGCTGAGAGGCTGAGGAGAAGTTGGCTCCAGGAGGCAGGTGCTGGTGGGAGAACAGACTGCATTACTTCACAAGAAGAGAAGTACAGATGAACTGTGTGGACACAAGTTTTAGGTAAATACAAGTTATTGTAGAATAACTGATGCAATGTAATTGCCTTTTTTCTGATGCCTTGTTGCAGCTAAGAGTCAGCAAGCCTTTCTTTTAAATGCTTGCATTTCCTGAAAGAAAACACTTTGAACTTGCTCAGGAATAGCTATTTTAGAAACTATGCCCTGGAAACGTAAAATAAAAAATGAACACACACACACACACACACACACGCACACCCTTTATCTTGAAAACAATACTGTGGGTGTGATGCTACCAGAGGTAGGGATGAGTGTCTTTACTCTGGAAAGGGGCTCCTGAATAAGGAGAGTGCTGAAAAGGGTAGCTAGTACCTGCAGACAGAATGTTACGTGGATCGCAGACATTAGACAGCTGACAAACTTGAGATTTCTTTTGTGTTCTTACAAATGTTATTCTTTAGATTTTTCTCCTTTTCTTCCTAAACCTTTCCTTTTGCATGTACACCACATAAGAATTTAATGTGGACTCTGAAAAGAAAGTGCTTGGGAACTCTGGAAATTTATTTTTAGAGCTCTGCATTCTGAAACCTTCTGGTTGGTAGGTACAAGGGCCTCTGCCTAGATTGTTGTCACTGTAGATCACAGTACCTTGCAGGAGGATTAAAACATAAGGAAGACACATATATAGCTGACTGTCTCCAAGGCATATTTCACCTCAAGCATTTTGCATGTAATTCATTAAAAGTAGCTGCTTTGCCTGCAAGACAGTGTATGTAACGTTTATCTCCTGTCCTCTCTATGTTATTTGAACTTATCACTTTAGTTAAAAACAGAGATGTCTTCCACCTACACAACATTCTATTAGGCAGTTCTGTCGGTCTGGCAGCTCTGTTCCTGTCCTTGTCCTTTCTTCCATCTTTGCCTTATACACAAGCAGCTCTATTAGGAAGCTCTTCCGTGTGGTTACTACTTTCCTCTTGGACTGCCACATGACACAGTACCCTGCTCCAAGGGCAGGGATTCTGTCATCTGTAATATTGTCTTTCTGAGTAGCATCCCTGAGAATTCCCGGATGTAGAAGCAGAAACATTAAAATTTTCTGATAAAATTTAGGATGAAACATAATGCAAAGCTCTTGTCACGGAGGAGGTGCTAACATGACTAAATCCAGATTTAAGAGCACTCTGCAGCAGCGCTGGAATCAAACCTAATGGCTGTACTCAGCTTGGACTGGAGGCACAGTGCTGTCAGGGTGTCGCTCCTGCATTCATGATGCAGATAGCAAAGCCTGTCCTAAAGAGCTGGCACTACTGGATCTATGGCAGCTGTTGTAATGCATAATTAATGCAGCCCTGGGATACAGTTTCAAACACTCGGTGTCAGTGCATGCAGGAAGCCTGCAAAATGGGCAGCATTTTCAATAGTCAAATATTTATGATTAACTTTATAATGGTATACACATTTCTGCAAAATTGGGTGAAGAGAGGAAGGATTCCCAAACAGGTTGTAATTGAGAGATTCCAGTGGAAATTAATGTCATTTTCATTCTCTGCAAACAGCTAGGAAAAGATGAATTAATGTTTGCTTAAGCAGTTTTGGGCAATGTGCAGCATAAACAACAAAATGAGTAAAGAAAGAAACGTCTAGTTGGCTATTTCAGATCTAAGTAGGTCAAAAAGAGATACAGGAGGAAGCAAAAATTCTTTCAATGTTTGGGTAGTGTGATTGGAGAGATGGTGGTTTTGAAGCAAGCTGGTAGGTGAAGAAGATTTTTTCAAGGAAACACTTTAGTCAGCAAGGTACGTAATACTGAGAACTGCTTTTTTTCTGGCAGGTTGAAGAAAACAAAAATGGCTGTTGAATACAGTTTCCCTTTCTACGTGCTGATAGTCTTTGCCATATAATAGGAAGAGGGTCTTGTCCTTTAGCTGCGACTTTGACTTCCACAAACAGAGGATGTTACTGGAGAAATTGTCCAGGGGAAATTTTTGAAAATAAGTTATACAAAAGGAGAAAAGCTAATCTAAATAATTGTTGCGCCTGTTGTGCTGTGAGTTTGGCTTTCTTTAGCAGTACTGGGTAGCAGTAGTAGAAGATCTCTGGGCGGGGTAGTAATTATGCTGTGTGTACTTCTTTCTGGTTTGGTTTGGTTTGGTTTTTGTCGAAGTGTGTAGGAAAAATATAAACGACAGCTGTCTGAAAGGTCCAAATTTAAAACTCTACTCTGTCTGACCTTAAACTTCATTCCTGCAGTGCGTGTGTTTTTACAAGACTATCCCTTGTTGCATATGAATTATGTAAATGACTTGAATTATATTCCCAATGCCCACAGTGGAAAACCTGCTTCATGTGTGAAACTTAACAGATGAGAAGTAGAAATTGATTTTGAAATTTAGATTCTACTCCACCAGTTTTAGCACTTGGATGAAATTAGTGAAGTTTTATGAATTTCAAGTAGCTGAAAACTTGAAGTAGTATCTCTATCTATATAGATAAAGATACCTAAATGTACTCTTAAGTATAGCGTAATTTCAGGACCTGTTACTTGGAATGCCTTAAATTTAATTCAAATATGAAAACAAGTCACAGCTAGCCTGAAAAAAAGAGGTTTTGACTGTGTCTAAAATAGATGAGTTTGGTTTTTTTTTAAATTAGGGGCCTTTGAGAGATATAAAGATCATTAGGCTTTAATTTCATTCATTCTTTACAACATAGAAGACCATGACTAGGGAGAGCAGCCCAACCTTAAGTTAAATGACTTTCTAGCCACAAAAGGAGCTCCACTTAATAATACTAATATAGGACATTTTTTCCCTCAGTCACTTATGTGCCACCCTATCTTTCAAAAAAACAAAACAGTGCCTCTGAAAACTTGTGGTAGCCATAGAATGAAATCAGCTAAGAAAACTAGTATGTGTGTTGCAGTAAACTTACGTTCTTCCTGATGGTAACGATTCTTTCTACTTTTTTGTAACTAGACTGTTTACTTCTTCAAAGCGCAGTTCTGAAAGAATCTCTTTTGCAAAGGTATTTGTAGGAAGTATTTGTAACTTGTGGAATTAATAACCAGGTCTGTCAGGTAATTGTTTAGTGCTACATTTAATTTCAACAACCTCTGAAAGATCTGAAATGGTGAAGTATGAAGGCTGGCTTTTCTAGTAGGTATCTTTTAAATAATGGTTATGAAAAGCCTGGAGAAATGTTGTGAGGACCAGAGGCTTTGGTAAACACACTCCCCCAGTCAGGGAATGATAGCTAATGGACTTGCACTGAAATGTGCTATTCTGAATCTGGCTAATGATTGCTGCTGTTTCACTCCCTCTGGATTGTGAAACAAAGAAATTATGCATCAAATCAAATAGCTGCAATTTTGCCACACAAAAAGACAAATATGTGTAATACATGTCTGCTGTAACTAATTTATGTATACATATCTAATTTATTTATTAGTAGATTGACATTTACACTTTTAAACAAAAGCTAATTTGATATGGAAAAAAAATCAGAAGGGAGATGATGGACTGCATTTAAAGCACAACCTCTCCTCCCCAAAAAACCCCAAACTGAAAAGAGTGAGACCTGGATTGAAGGATTCCCCCCCCCCCAGCCTTAGTTTTACAAAGCATTTTGGGGTAATTCTTTACTCTTTTCCATAACTCATATTGACAAGTGTATAGTTCCTTTGCTTACAGAGACTGCACACTGTTGAGCAATATCTGCCCCATTTATAAGTAGACTTGTCTTAATTGATTATACTCGATCTGGGTATATAACAGATAACTTAGAGTGAAAAGACAAAATTATTCTGCAGAGAATAATTCCTAGTTAATAGATGGAATTTTATTAATAGTTATGAATGGATAATAACACATATTTTTTGAGCCACGGACAAACATTACCTAGCCTAAGATTCACTTAAAATAAGTAAGGCACTCCCCACCACAGTGGAAAAAATAAGGGCCTCTTGTCACGTTACAGGCTTCGGTGATGCTTAAATGAGCCAGAACAAAGGATCTATTTGGAAAGAAGTTACATTAGGATTTGGTCCAGTTACTTCATATGTGTCCTCTTTTGTTGTCAACCACAGAAGGCTCTCCCATAATGGGTGGCCCTGTCAAAGACCATTTAGGTATAACAGAAGGAGTCTCATAGTAAAAATGCAAGTAAATTTTTCATCTACCTACAGCAATGAGCTGAAATGTTTGCAGGGGGAAAACCAGAGCATTTTATTTATTTTGTATGAAAGGCTTGGAACAATTCTGCAGTGTAGTTCTGACCTTTTCATATACAGAGCTAAGTGGTAAGGGAAACTGGGTTTCCTGTCAGCTCTTGCAATCTGCTATTTCTCTCCTTTTTCTTGTGGTCAATACTTGGCTTTCCTCTAAACCCTTGCTGGCTATATTGTTATTTCACTTTGACCATAAAGACCCTCACCTGCTACTGCCAACATGTTTCCTAGCAGAAATAGATTAGCTCAAATGACAGGATCTAGGCAAAAGTTCAACTTTAATGTCTGACGCCTTATAGAAAACTAGCAGCATGCAATACATGGCTTAGCTGCACTTCACTGTCAATATGTGCTTTATTCAAGGTTTGCTTTCTCCTTTTCTTAGAAACCATTTTAAACAGAGATATAATAGAACTTTTTTCTTGTAAAGAAAATATGTTTCTGGCTTGTTGGAGGACGAGATGACAGGAAAGGGCAGAAGAGAGGGAAAATATTAGAAGTGAAAAAGATCAATTAAGCGCATCAGTCTGATTTGTGAAATTGACTATATTAGGCAAATTTCTAAGCCAAAAGGGAATTTTATTTATTGGGACTGATTCTGCGGGAGCTCAGTTAATAAGTAAGCTCATCTGTGCCACATTTCTTAACTGGTAAAATTCTTAGGAGTTGAAATTTCAAAAGTGGAATTACTTTAAAATTCTGAGGAAGAGGGACTGTGTCATGTAAAATGCCTTATGGGTCTAGTGGTCATTCCTTGGGGTGAAAACAAAGGCATAGCCTCAAAACTGTGATTAAAACTGTTTTTGTAAGAAAACAAAATGAGTATATATACAAAGATGAACCCTTGAAAATGCTGATTGTTTCTATGACTGTTGTGATCTGCAGCTCTCCCTCCCTGCATCTGTGACACTGTAATTAAGGAGACTTACTGTGGAGGCCTTGTTAAGGCTAATGCTGGTAAGAAAAGGGGCTAAACCGGATAGCCTTCCATATCCTGAACTTATCCATGAAAAACCTTGTGGAAAATAAACAACAAGAGGAAAAATTTATGGGAGGCTGGAGTGTCAGGGTATCGGAAGTCTTCACATGAAGAAAAGCTAAAGAATTCTGGCATGATTTGGAAAAAATGAAATCTGTGGGACCAAAGACTGATTACTTTTTTTCTGTCCCTATAACTTCATATTTGGGAATAACATAGCATTTTGTTATTTCTGGGAAAGGTGCTTTAGGGAATCCTAACTTGAGGAATGTGGACACATTAAAGGTTCTATGTAGATAAAATGTGAAAAAAAATTCTTTCCTATAGAGCATATTCAGCCCATAGATTATGACAGGTAGAAGAGGATAAGAGATGGTGTTAAGATAAGAGATCTTGTAAAAACTGTCATAGTACACTATTCTAAGCAAAACTGCTATATTTAGTGCAAATCAAAAAAGCGAGGTCAGAATATAGAGGACAATGCATCTCTGGGGAAGTTGTGTTTTGGCAGAGCAGAAGCCTTGGTTCCATGGACAAATCTGAGAAACGCTGCCAGTTTTAGTGAATAAAAACCAAGCCATGCAAATTTAGTGAATCAGAGTATGGGCGTGGGAAGCAGAAGAAACAGCTTTGAGTGCAATTGCTTCAGGGACCATTAGGACTGCCTAAACTGGCTGTGCTGCAGTGTGGCATGTTCATGTGACTTTGACTTCTCATTTTGGTGGGTTTTATGTTCGAGACTTTTTTTCCTTAAAAAATGATATAGATGAGAAAAATAAAAGATAAAATAGAAGGACAGAACTGCAGATAAAACCAGACATCTACTTGTGGTTAATAAAATATTTCTGATCAATCCAAAATAAATATTTGGAGACTTGAACTGACCTAGCTCTCTTATATGCCACCAACTGACTATTTTTTTTTTAATTTCACTACAAAACCAGAAACTCCTCTGTTCGCCCAACTGTATAATTGACTTAAGGAGTGTCAATAGCCCATTTTTCCTTCCATGTGATTTTTCTTCTTTATTTCTTAAATGAATGGTGCAGATAGGTGGAAGCAAAGGCTTGTTGTTTTGCAATATTGGTTTTTATGAATGGAGGCTCTATTCACAGTTGACAACATCCCCTTAAATAAAACCTCTAGAATTCAGGTAGGCTTTTGTTATTATTTTTGACAAATTTCAACTGGAAAAGGACAAGAAGTCTAAAGCACCCCATGCCATCATGGAGGTGCTTGGGATGGAGGAAATGTGGTTCTGTTGTTTACCATATATATGTGTGTGGTTTTATACATATGTGTACATTTTTGTCATATACATGTAAAAAACAGGACCCCAGACAGAAGGGATTGTAGTCTCTTAGGCTACTGGTCAGGCACAGATCGTTAATATTGGATTCACAAAAGAAAAAAATCCACACCCATAAAACATGAGGGGAAACTGGCTGGGAAGATTCAGAGCAATGGATATTTTAGGATCCCTAATGCTGAAAAGGTGCAGCTTACTGGTAGGGAGAATGATAAGAAGAGCCACACCATTTCAAATGCTCCTCTCTTTTGTCTAGTGGAGGACTGACTGGTGGTTTCATCATGTTTCCCCTCCCTGTTGTTTTCCTATTGCGCTGCTATAGTCATTAGTCACTGACAATATCCTGCAAGCTAGGAGGATCAGCGAGAAGCCAGGTCAAGGATATGAGCAACAGACTACTCCACTGAGAGGACAGGATAAAGCAGCTGAAAGGACCCGAGCACTTAGTGTGGAAAGATGTTGCAACAGAAAGCGATGCAGCAGCTAAGTACTCTGTAGTGAGTTTCATTTAAAAGTAAAGACACAGCTTGTATTGTCCTGCACAAACTCCCCCAGACCTTACCGAATGGCTTGACTGCTTTTTTCTAGAGCAAGCTGTCCTTGTGAAGGACATTTCTTAAGATAAAGGGCTGGGATCACAGCGTATTTGTTATACCAAAGGGCATGCAAAAGACCGTGGTACTCAATGCCTTTTTTTGCCCCAGTCTTTACTGGTAAGACCAATGTTCAGGAACCCCTGTCCCTGAAACCAGTGGGAAAGCCTGGAGCAAGGAAGGCTTTCCCTTGATGGAGGAGGATCATGTTATGGAACTCTTAAATAAACTGGACTTGCATAAATCCATAGGACTTGATGGGATACAGGCACAATTGCTGAGGTAAGCTGGCTGATGTCATTGCGAAGCCACTCTTGACTGTCTTTGAAAGGTTGTGGCGTGCTTGGACTAGACTATATTCAAAGGTCCCCTCCAGCCTTGACCATTCTGTGATTCGATTCTATTGAGCCTTTCCTGAAAGTGAATGAAATTGCTTCTACCACACTAGTACCTGAGGTCTCTACTGTTGGAGGGATGCGTGAAGTAAGCTGTCACTGGAATGATAAGGCTCTTACTGACATGGACATACAAGCTCTTTGTTTGAAAACCTGTCTACAGGGCTTCTTTTTAGATTACGTAGAGATGAGATGCTCTGTGGCTGATCCTGTACTTCATAAAATCAGTGATTAAATTTCCACTGGGAATAGGATGTAACTGGTGACCTCAGGGAGGGCTACAGTATCATAAATATATTTGTTGTCTTCTCAGGAATGCCTCAGGGCACAGGGTATTTAAAGTAAAAATCTGTTTCCTGCTTGCCCTCTGTGTTGTAGCTCCACCTGAAAGCTGCTGGACTTTGTTGATCCTTGGGGGCAGCTGCTGAAATTGCAGTGGAAAGCCCACTTTCTTACCCAAAGGTAAGAGATGCTATTGTGGCAAAAAGAGAAGGTTGATCCAAATTCCTGCATTCTTTTCTTTTCTTGTACTGAGTCACTTGAATACATAGGCATACCTTGTGCTGTCTGTCAGATGTTTTGTTCACATTGGTTTGTTTTCACATTGGCTAAATAGACGTTTCCTTCCAAGTTTCAGTTGTTCTGGTGCAGATATTCAAGAAATCTCTGTACCCTTACAGTGTCGTTGAAGAGATTTCTTTCTGACTCCCTGCTTGTCAAGCTCCGTTAAATTGTAAGTTATCAAAGACACTAGCTTTCTTAGGTATGTATGTGGGTTCCTGCAAACCAGCTGTGGCCTCTACATGCTGTTGTAAGAGAATAAAATGACATGAAGACTTCAATAACACCTGTTAGTTGTATAGTTGATGACACCTCCATAATATGTGATTCAGTGAAATGCTATGGAGTGTCATCAAATCAGTCTACTGTGTTGCGAGTAGTTACTCTCTTAGTAGAACTACACTTCAATAAGCCATTGGTGCATGCTTCTTCATGCTGGCTTATATTTTACCTCATAAACTAAATAGCTCATGCTATCTCTGGCTAAAAATGTACTGGGAGTGGAGGAAGGCTTTTTCAAGGAGTTAAACATCAGTGAGACTATGGTGGGGGTTTTTTTTTCACTGATTATGGCAGGATTTTGTAGAAGTTCGTGTTCTATTTTTACTTGTAAGGGAGATAGCTGTAAATATGTCCATTGCTGAGTGTGTGTTTGGTTAGAATAATTTATTCTAATTCAGTTTGATTTTCCCCTCATTTTCATGAGTTTAGTTGTGGAATAATGACAGAATCATTTTGATATTTTGGTGACACAAAATTGATATTAGAAGGCTTTTTAACAAGACAGCACTCTGTGTATTAGCTGACTTCTGTATTTTATCTGATACCACCATTATTATAAAAAGAAAAATCACCTATTCTTGAATAGTTGTGAGAGAGAAGAGAGGATTTTTTTGCTAACTTTTCTCTAGACAGAAGGAGTTCTCGTAGCAAAGACATCACATTCATGCTCAGACCTTATTTACTATTCCTAATGAGAATGAATGTTTGCATTCCTGTTCTTAGTCAGTTTGCTCATCCTTAATTTGTTTATGAAGAAGTAGGACTGAATGTTCTGCAGCATCTGTGAAATATTAACAATTACTTCCCAATTACATCACTACTAAATAACACGCAGGTTTTATTGTTGAGTATCTGTGAATCACTGATAAAAGGAAGTTGTTGTTTTTTTCTCAGAGATTACATTTTTTAACAAATCAAGCTTTACATGTCGACACGCTTTATCTTTTCAAAATCTCTACAACTGCATATCCTCAATTTATGTAGCAGTTTCCTAGCCTTCTCTTGGGTGTACAAACAGATGCATGGGTAAGTCAGAAATGAATAGTATGAGTGCAGAGAGGCATGAAAAGTTTTGTTTGGCTGCAAACTTCAGAGCAGCCCACCAGCTAAATTTTCTGTTTGACATAAAGGGGTCAGGTTGTTACCGTGCAATCTTGCGGTGGCCACAGCAGTGCTACCCGAGGAGTACAGGAAATCAATGGTGACTGACAGATTCTAGTTGTGGGTACAATTTGCTGCCTGTCTCATTCATTGCTCTAAGATGAAAGAAACCTACAGCAGTTCTCCTGCTAGGGTAGAATTTCTTCTCTCTGTGTGTCAGTTACGGTGTTTGACTTAGCTTGCAAAGGACCCAAGAAAGTGCTCCTTCCCCCCCATAAGGTGTGCCCACACCCCACATGCTTTCAGAGGGAGGAGCATGACAATTTAGTGGTGGCTTCTTTTCCCATTGTTAGTTTTAGTGATACAGGCAGTCTGTGTACAGAAATTAAGCTTGAACTGATTACAGGTCATGCAGCCAAGCTCAAGACTACAAATAATGACAAATATATCCCAAGGTGATTTGGGAGGAGCACTAACACTGGTGGGCTATTTTGCTGGATAAGGTGTCTGTGACAGTGCTGCTAACCTAGTAGCTGTATTTAGGCAAGTGGATTATGGAAATGATAGAAATAGACACACATGGAACTTCTCTTTTGGATCTGTAGTATTGCCAGAAACTAACTTTCAGAAAATTAGGTTCTCCTAATTAAGGACTCTATTGTGTCATTGTAGGCAGTGAAATGGGCAAGTCCTTTTTAATACTTGGTTGATAGTTAAATATAAAAGAAAATGTGGCTTACAGAATCAAGAGCATCAGGGGTTTTGGGGGGTTTCTTTTTGTTTGTTTGTTTTTTTTTTGTTTTGGTTTTTTTTTTCTGAGACACTGAAGAACCCAAGTTGTTTGGAAAGTAAAACCTTCCATGCCTTAGACTCTTTGCATTCTGATACTGGAAATATGAATATATGGATTCATTTACTTGTATGTATGTGTGTGTGGAATAATGAATCTTAGGCAATAAATGCACCAAGAGTTTGACTATTAACATTTGCTTTTGTTTGTCCTCATCCCCTGTCCCCTGTCCCCCGTCCCCGTCCCCCCCGCCTTTACTGGCTTCTAAGAGAACACAGTGAAAGGCTAATAACAGAGAGATTTTGTAGAGATTTTATTCTCTCCATTCTCTTTTTTCTATTTATAGAAATTTTATTTTCTATTGCTGAGGCCATGAGCTGGAAATGGCAGAGGTAGAGAAAGACTTGCATGTTAGTCAGTCACCTCAGAATACAGTCAGCTGTGGTGGGGAGCAAGCACACAGTCCTGGAGTTCAGCATATGAGGTATGTCCACTTGCCACTGAATAGTGTTAGTTCACTAGTGCAACATAATGGTCAGATTTCATCTCACATATGGGGTAGAAGTTTGTTCACCCATGTTCGAGAAAGATGAACTCAAACTGAAACAGGTACACAGAATTGCTATGAGGTTAACGAAAAGCCTGTTTTATGAGAAGACACTGAAAAGAAATTGCTCATTTAACTCTGATCCCACTCAGCTTCGTTTTCCTGAGTGCTGTCTATGAATACATCAAAGAACATGGAGGTAGGTAAAATAGGGAGGGAAAAGACATGAGCTGCTTAATCTAAAGGACAGACACAAGAACAAATGGGTCTACACTGATCATGAATAAATTTTAGGTTGGAAATTAGAAGAAGGTTTCTTGCCGTAGAAGGAGTCACACTTTGGAATAGCCTTTTAATTAGAGTAGCAGGGGCAAGAAATTACCAAGGAGATTATATGATCTGGTGCTGCTGATAGCAGGGGACTGGAATTGGTGAATAAGGAGGTCCATTTCAGGCTCACTTCCTACATGCTCTGTGTTCTTTTTTGGGAAGACAAGTATAACCTAGTTTCCCTTTCAAAAGATAGAAGTTAAAATCATGGCATTACTCAAATAAAGCCTTCACAGTACTTTCATACACAGTAACTGCAGAAGGTATTTTGAGGAAACCAATCATGTACATCACTATTAAGCTGTTGCCATTGCGGTATAGCTAGATTCAATATATAGAAAAGAACTGGGTATAGGGCAAGGAAATATCTTTGGACTAAACAGATTTTTCAACAAAAGTTGTAAAGAGGAAGCCAGTATGTTTTAATGTGGCCAAAACATAAATAAGAGAATTTAGTAGTATCTCCAAACTGTAGAGATCAAAAGGTGGCGTGGGGGAAAAAAGAGGTTATTTAGATTACTTCATAGTATCTCAGGGGATCTATTAAAAGAAGTAATGATACCTTGCCATTCTTCTTTTCTCCAGCCTTTTCTAATATTGGTTTTATAGGACATATAGCAAAACATAATGGGTTTGAGACGTACCATAGAGAGAGCAGATTGGTCTTAGGTATGAGAGCAGTACTTAATCATCTCATTGCCAGCCTGTAACCTTTTACATCTAAAGCAATGCTATAATATCCCAAATGGCTAATTCGGTTATATTTTGGTTTGTGAGAACTAACAAGAAAGCTGCAAAAAAGAAACACTGTGTGAATTTATATAATGTCACCAATTAAAACTAGTTCATGCTTCTATTTTAAATATTGATTCTGTTACTTTATCTGATATAAAGACTATGCCACTCAGTCTAGTAATGGAGGCTGCATTAAGTGTTCAGGGTAGGATGGGTTTGTAAAGTAATAAACATTTATACTGTTCTTCAGGGCTCGCTGTTAGATTGGCCCTGCGCGAGCTCAAGCTTTGACCTTGTGTGCCCCAGTGAGGCTACAGAGGCCTCAGTCTCTGTCATCAGACCCTTCTGATATTAGCACGAAGCCACGATAGCCAATGTGAGCAGAGTCACGCAGCGCAACTGGGGAATTCAGAAAACTCCTTCTGACCACCACCTAGTTGCTGCTTTTCAAATGAGACTGCAGCTCCAACCCCATGAGTGCTCACCTCTGTTCTTGGGAGGTGGGAGCAAAAGGTGCTCATTACAAACCGAAACCACTGCCTGCCACCTTCTTGGAATAAAAGTCAAAGAAAGAAAACTTGTGCACTGGGCTCCAGTCCCAGCTGGAAGGGGATTTAAGTGGTGCCTCTCAGCTGAGAATGGCTTTGAGTGAGTCTTTGCCAGCTCTGCTTCCTCTGCGTGTTAGTATAAACAAGAAGTAGTGCAGAACATAAGTGCATGTTCTGTCTCTATTTCGATATATCGGAACCCAATTCCTGAAATTGGTTTGAATCACAACAAGGTAAGAAAATGTGGTGATACTTTGGGTGTGAGTTCTTTTTGAAGCATTTCTGCTGAAAGTCTTTCATAGGGCACAAAGAATTACAATTGTATGATAAATATTTAGCTTTTAATAGCACTAATGACCTTGATGGAAGGTAGTCCTAGGGATTAATGAGCACCTGAGGTTAATGGAATCAGCTCCGCCCAGCCAATCATTAATTCAGAGCCAGTGCCCTGGACTTTGATCATTAGTGCTTAAAAACAAAATAAATTTTACATGGTTTAGGGCACCTTTTGACCAGCAACATCAACAATACAGATTCTTAATTTTGAAAATGACCTTCCTGCTAGATTTTTCTCTTTTTCTTCCTTACATTGCCCACCGTTCAGTAACATGTAAGCACAAAATGAAAATGTCAAATTTCAGCATGCTGTGTTTTGAAATGCCTGGTTTATTAAGTCCTGAGGTGTGTTGATAATAGAAGCGTAACAGCTTTTTACGTGGACCGCTTCCAGATTCCAAAGTCTTACAAATGGCAGTTCTTAATGGTTTGAAAGTATTTTCTAAACACTTTGGAAACTGTGTTTGAATTTAATAATGTTTGAGGTCAACATAGTATTAAGTATGTTGGTTTTGTGAATGCCCTGCACCTGCAGGTAGGTATGTGGTGGTTAAGGAGCTGTGTCCATTTACACTTGTGCTAATGGCTGGTTTTCGAAACAAATCTTGAATTTTGGCAGATTTTGGAAATACTAAGCTAAATTTCAGGAAGATTTCAGTAACTTTAGGTGTTTCACTGCGGACCACAGAGGCCTAGATTTCCTGACATACTGCATATAGTCGCCTCCTTTTGAGCTGAGCACTAAAAATGTAGTGTATATTGTAATGAAGTATTACTATTACTTGTTCACATTTTATAAAATGCAGCCTGAGGCTGAGCAGACAAAAGTGATGCTACAGTGTTGCTCTGGTATGGGATAACATGCACAGGAAACAAACATTGATAACTTCCTGAGCTGCGTAGACCAAATATTCTCCCATCTGTGTTAGACTATGTCATGTATAAAGTTAAATGCAGCACTCCATTTCTCTGATGATGTGCATGCTAAGCTTCCCTGGAAAAAAAAGAGCTCCATAATTAAACTCCCTGCTACATGCAGATCTGATTCTAAAGTACGTGAGTTAAAGGAAATGATTCTGGACAAGGAAACTGGCTCAAGCACAAGGTTTTAATAAGAACAGTCCTGTTTTTCAAGTGGAGCATCTGAATAGGGAACTCCCCTCTTTTGTGTCCCTGTGCCACAAGGTATCTGATCTTACCTGCAGCAATACATGCAGCAGCAGCAGGAATCTTACAGGATGCCTAAATCTTAAAACTGTTATTTATACCTAATTGTAAAATGTCACACAGATAAAGCGTATTTATTTCTTACGTATACGTGTGTGTATATATACACACATATAGTCAAAATACAAGAAAGGTGTTCTCAAGAGTCAGCATCTTGCACAAATGGCATTACTAAAAGGCATTACCTGTAATGGCTATTTGTCTGTTTTAAAATGCTCTGTTTTCCTTTATTACAGAATAAATTTTTGCTTCACTCCTTATATTTTATTAAAAGACTAGGAGTGGAGTCCTAACCCGTTGAGTACGGTGGCAAAATATCCTTTCTTTTCTGTAGGATTTTTAATAAAAGTTAATTTTTTTTTTTAAAATTGCCCCCCCCCCCCCCCCCATTCCAAAATGTAAAGAAAGGAGACCAGGGGAAATTAACTTACTGTAAATTCATAAAACAATACGTCTGGCTGTTTCAGTGTCAAGGCAGATATTCTAAGAAATTAGAAATGTTTCTTTCTGATGTGTTTGAAAATACCTGTTTTATGCAGTGTTATTTCAGTTTTATGTTAAAAGACGTGCCTAACTTACATTTTGGTTTGCTTGAAAACTCTGTAATTCTCACACCTCTCCTCTAAACGTTATCTTAAACCTCCTCTAAATTTTATTGTAATTATGAACCCTAGTTGACACCACAGCACCGTGTCTGCTTGGTATAACTGGAGACACCTAAAATTTCAACTGAAGTCGGTTGGGTCTGGGTTTTTTTGTTGTTGGCTTCACCTCGGAAATACTTGAACAATTATTCAAGTGTAGTGACACTATTGTCTGTTGCCCTGTGAGTAAATTTTTAAACAGTTTTTGATTGTAGTGTATAACACTCTCGCACAACCCCGTGAAAACGCTCCCCCGTTTAACTCGGCGGAGCTTTATTAAAGTTATTTTTTATAGCGCTGTTAGTTTTCATAGACGTTTCTCTATGGGATTTTCTTTACTGTTTAAAACAGCACTGAAAATCTTATTCTAATAACTGCTCGGCCCTTCACAGTGAAATGATGGGGGAGCTCGGTGAGGCTATAAAAGAAATTGTTAATGCGGAGAAGAACGAACGTGCTGGCGGACTGTACAGCAGCCCTCCACCCTCTGTTCTGCAGCCCCATAAACAACTTGCTAACGAGCACCAGATAATGGCCGCGGATGCTAAATAATTTCTTTCCCTGCCATTGAGCTGAAGTGTTTAAAATATGGTAGTTAAAAAAAAAAAAAAAAAAGAGAGTCTTTCTGGGGGAAAACAAATAATTTTGTGTTTGATCTACACCACCTTTTTAATAACATTTTGCGGTATCGCACGGAGGAGAAAACAAAATAAATTCAGCAAATGTAGAAATCGATGGAGAGGCTGGTATTTCCTCGGGTGAACAAAATCAATTACCTCTTCGGCAGGGAGGCGTATCCTTAAAAGCGAAAGAGGATCCGGGGGGGAGAGCGAGAGAGAACACGCGCCCCCCCGCCCCGGTGCCCGCCGGCGGTAGGTGTCACTGTACGCACGGCGCTGGGGTCAGGCGCCGGGGCTGTCGCTGTCAGCCGTGGGGCG
>NW_010972665.1:5070437-5070897 GCF_000737465.1 Haliaeetus leucocephalus
GCCGGGCCGTCGGAGGGGCTGGCGGCGGGGGGGGGGACCTGGGGACTGGCAGGGGGCGCCGGCGGGACAAGCCGTTCCCGCCGTTCCGCCGGCTGCAGCTGCTCTGCCGCCGCGCTGGGTGCGGGGACCGGGGCGGGGGGAACGTCGCCAGGGAAAATCAGTACCCTCGGGTTTCGGAGGAGAAGGGTAAGGCGGCCCCGGCCGCAGACGTTTCCCCGGCCCGGGACGCCTGACAAATGG
Organism: Haliaeetus leucocephalus; assembly: GCF_000737465.1. Lineage (NCBI taxonomy): Eukaryota > Metazoa > Chordata > Aves > Accipitriformes > Accipitridae > Haliaeetus > Haliaeetus leucocephalus. Next base: position 5,070,678 of record NW_010972665.1, read on the forward strand.
ACGCACGACGGAGCCGGGCACGGCGCTTGACTGTGCCTCCTCGTCTGCTTATCTAACCCCATCAAGGCTGAACGAAACGGCTCCGCCTCACGAAACAAAGATGGACTCTTTCCAAGGCGCAGCCCAGACCCTGCTCTCCTCCTCTTCCCAGAGAGGGCTCCGTCCCCGTCCGGCCGCTCTGGTGGCGGTGCAGCCCCCGCCCCCCGCCCCCCGCCCGGGG
>NW_010972665.1:5070907-5086873 GCF_000737465.1 Haliaeetus leucocephalus
GCCCCCCCGCCCCCCGCCATGGCTGCCGGCTGCAGCCGGGCTCTCGCTGCCTCCTCAGGGGCAGGCAGCCGTGAGGAGAAACTCGTCCGTCATTTAAACTCCCCGAAACAAAGACTAAGCTGGAATGCGGTGCCCGTAAATTTCGCGTTTGACCCGCTGGTCGGGTGCGATTTATTTGTCAAATTGTTAGAAATGGCAGAGAGAAGCCACGGGAAGAGCCCAGTGCTGCAGATGGTGGTGGTGCAAACTCCGTTGTTAGCAGACGACGGTGCAAACGCCAGAGTGGAAAGCGCGGATAAATCCGTGGCTGGAAGTTAGTGTTTACGGCAGGAAGAGGACCTTACGAGGGGCTTCCTGTGCGTGCAGGGGAGGGAAAGGGGACGGGAGCCGGGAAAGGAGCTGCGCTGAGTCCTTGTGCCCTTCCACCGCAAGCAGAGCGGTGGGGCTGGGGTTAGGGAGTCACTGGAAAGAGCTGGCGGGGGCGAGGACCCGAGCGGAGGGACGTTCTGCCCTGCGTGCACACATCCGTGCGCGGATCATCACGTGGGTTTCCATCGTCCGAGCCTCCAGTCTGACGGAGGCAGGGCGGGAGGGAGGGTGGTCACACGCATCAGCCTCACAAAACCTGCAAAAGCACTGCTCTTAATTCAGCCGTCGGCGGCTCCCAGACCTCACGCAGGGAATTGCAACGAAATTCTATTTGCAGACTGACATCCCTAATGCTGCTGCGTCCTTACGTTTACTTCGGTTAACTGTCAGCCCTTATAAAGTGCACTGTACCACAGCCGCTGCTGTGGAAAAGAAAACCCTCAGAGTGGCTGCTTTGGGGGAGATATTTGAGAGGAACATAAATAGAAGAAGCAAGGGCGGGGGGGAGGAAAGAAAATCTACTTGTGTAGCTACACAATGTGAGACTCAAAACAGATCATTCAACCCTTGTTTTCAGCGCATTTCTTGGTTTTAGTCTTGGCCGATAAAATATTTAACAGCCATCTTAGCACTCGGCATAGCAATAACCAAAGAATATCCAAGCTCTCAGCCCCCACTGAGACAGAATTCCGGTGATGTGAAGTTTTCTTTTCCCCCTTCCCATATGATGTGTCATCTAGCCTAGCTCCAGGTTTAATGTGAATTAAAAAAAAAAAAAAAAGCCCCATTACAGCATGCCCTCTTACTGAAACATACACATGGTTTTCTGGAAATTAAAAATTGAAGGATGCCACTGGCATTACTACATTTATTGGTCAGGTTACTATATTTGCCTGCTTTTAAAAACACAAATAAGACAAAGGTTACTTAATTTATGTCTCCGATTAGGATAGAAGTCCCTGATTAGGATGGAATTACGCTTTTCCACGTGGACATAAAACAAAATGCAATCTCTGCTACCAGGAGTGTGCTTTCTAAATTAAAAAAAAAAAAAAGGTCAGTTAAACAAATCAACAGGGGAACTCTGGCAAACAGAATTAAGTACCATGTAGAAGATTCCCACTGTTATTCTTTGGTCTCAAGTCAGGAACTGAATAAGGAATAGCTACAGTCCAGCCCATGCATTACTACTACTAATTGCAAGATCACCGAAAATTGTTTTTCCAGGTGGGAAATTGGGAAAATAATAATTAAAAAATCCTTGTGGCATTTCATCCAGAAATACAGTACATCAATTGCTAGACCATGATATAATGATGGGAGCTGGGTGGGGTTTTTTATTTTTTCTTTTGGAATTGCTAAATACTGACAACTCCCGTTCTGACTGAGCGGTGTCTTTTCAACATCTTTGGAGGGTTGGCCCTCACAGGCATTTTGTAAGAGGGAGCAGTATCAGTTCTTGAGATTTTTATTAGAGCTGTCATGGGTTTCAGTGGTTTTCTTGATGTGCCGGCTGCCAGAACCAGGAAATTGCACCATCCATTCAGCTGCTGTTGCTAAATAAGTAAATAAGTCTAACCCTTTCTGATGGGAAACTTGTGATTTGGTGAGGCTCAGAAACTGCTGATCAAATACAAGGTTCTAAAGCTTATAATTTGAAAATTATATATCCTTATGAATTTTGCATATCTAGGTTCCCATACTGAATGGATCCCTGTTGCTTTCAGTAAAGGTAGAACCAAGCGTTATGCTTTTATTTAAGATCACCTCATCTTTTTCCTAGATGCTGTTATACAATGCATAAAATGTCCACAGACTTCAGCTTTTCAGAGTGAGTTTTCTCATGCCAGGTTATCTGCATTGAGATGATTACCTTTCTTCCTCTTTTTAATTCTAAATGTTAGCTTTTACTCAGAATGGCATCAGAACAGTCCTTAACTCTGATTCACTAAATCTTTATCATTTGCATGCTCTGGAGCAGGGGCTTGAAATACAGGGAACAGGATGTTGAAGACCACTAGCTGAAAGAACAGACGAACGTATAGGGAGAGGGGAAGAAAGAAGCATTGAGGAAGAGCAACACGAGATGTAGGACGGACAGCATGAAGTGGTAGCCATTAGAGAAACCCTTTAGGTAAAGGGGCACAGATGTGGACTGGTGGGGTAGTACAAGCAAGGCTTTTTATGGTACAATATTGCTTAGGTAGTGACTTTAAGTGGAGGGAGTTTCATGATAAATCTAGCTTTTTAAATATTTTTAACTTAGCTAAAAGTACCCTTTTCTTCTGAGTTCTAAAAGGGATGTTATTATTGTTCTTGGCTGGGGTAATTCTTTTTGATGTTTTGTTAATAAATTCCTAACACTTGAATGATGATGAAATTTTTTTCTTATTAAAACTAATAAACTAAGCCCTAAAACTCTTTTCGATGTATATCATTTACTTGGGTTTTAATGATAAATGAAGTAGTGTTACAACTGAGTTCCTTTCAGTACCACTGATATATGAACTTAAAGCTAGTTGATCAGCTTCCCAAGGCCCCTGTTTTTCCATCTGTAACGTGGTGACAAGTTTTGTCAATTTTCAGTCTCTGAATGAAATCGCAAAGAACTTATTTTAACAGAATGTTTAAAATGATCTTCTTTCCAAAATAATGAACAGGTTCTCTAGAAAAGTCATTTTCTCTAGACAGTTCAGGAAGGCACAGTGAATCTGCACATATATTGCTATTTGACTTTCAGGAACTCTGTAGAGCCTGGATAGTAGTCTTTCTAAAATTTTCTAAAAGGTTTTTTGCGGTATATTTTAATAATTTTCAGAGCTCCATGCTCTGACTAAGCGTGCGTTTGTGCATGTGTGTGTTCACTAGGGCTTTGACTGGCCGGTCTTGTTGCAGTCATTTGTGAAGTTGTTATTCCTAGCTGTAAGATCTGGGAAAGGGATCTGTCAGCCCCATGCTATGTTTTCAAGTACTGATGCTTGGGTTTTCTGTTATTTCCTCAAGTAATCAAGGGCTAAGGTGGAGTGGTTGTGGCTATGGAAGCCAGTGGAGGAGGCATTTAGGACACAGCCTGACCTTCTGTATCCATCAGTAATGGATGGAGAGAGATGGAAGAGAACATATTCCTTCTCATGTGAGACGACTGCCCTTCCCATGCAAGGCTAAGAAACTTGTTAAAGGGTGCTAAGGTATTCGGAGTTGAGATTTTTTCATTGAAGGATCTGGTAGGATAATAAAATGGGCTGAAAGGATTAGGAATGAAGAAGCATTTGTACTGTTCCCTGCGTGAACCTGGATCTGTAGCGTGTGTTCGGGCACTTAAAAAGAGCAGTTCTCAGTGCTCAGCATTTTCAGTCATATGCTGCAGTATTATTTCCATGTCTATATTGCTAATAACCCGCACTACTAAACGTGAAGGAAGGGTAAAAATCCAGTTTGATTCTCATTAGATTTCTAGCAGTAGAGACTTTGCTAAAGGTATTGCTGTCACTAGCGCTAACTGGTGCCTTTGCTCGTAGGGTGGGAGTGGCAAGGACAGAGTGGAGGCTGAGCTAGTCTTTTTCTCCAGCAAGCAACTCAGTTTGAGGCCCACCTCAAATTAGTGCGAGGGGAAACTTTGGACCATTCTGAGAATTTGTTGCAGGAGTGAAAGCTTATATTTACTTTGAATGAACATACGCTTATTTATTAAGATGAGTTTCAGAAGTTCCCATCGCTTCCTGGGTTGTGGTTGCTGAGATTATATGGTCAGGTGATGCTTTGAACTCTTCCACTGAACTGTGCTCTTCCCTATGAAAGAAACCATTTGCTAGACTAAAGGCTGTGTTGAATTTGGATGAAGGTAAATTTCTTTTAGCTGATTTTATTGTCTTGCTTTCTGAAAAGTGTTACCCTCCTTTATAGAGCCTCTCCACCATCTCTACTGCTGCTACAATTATAGATGTATGCACATGAACACACAAACCCTAAAGTTTGATACTCTCGTGTTTATTGGAGGTGACTTGTAATATGTAGTTGCTCTGAGAGGTACCCTTCAGTTTCCTCACTGAAGTCTTGTTTTTAATTCTTGTGTGAAGATAGCTATAGGCTATTATAATGAACGATTTAACTTATTGTCAGAAATGTTTAGATTATTCTGCAGTTATGAATGCTGCACTGTGTTTTCTAGACAAATGAACACAGTTAATAACGTTACAGTGATAAGGTATTTACTATTTACCAAAAACCATTTAGCTCTGGTGTCTCTGGGGATTTATTTGGAATATCTGTATTTTCACAGCTGCAAAATACAGGTGGCGTGGGCTGTTGTTGAATGAGTATGACATGTTTTTCAAAGGCAGAAAAATGAAGCCAACAGTCACACGACTAATTGACAATCATTAGTGAGTTGATCTTTTGCACCAATTGTTGGTTTAAGGCTTGAAAAATCTATCATTATCCCTGACAGCAAAAATTAGCCTGGTGAGATTCCAGCTCTCAGTTGACTAATTAGCTTCTCTAATGCTGATAGACTTCCACCAGGTACACCTAGGAAATATAGCCATGGTAAGAATCCTCAGATACCGATTCATTTGAATGTAGTCTCTCTTGGGAAAGAGAGTGTCAGGAGATAGGCGAGCAGTCTATTAGCATTGAAGGTGTTAAGTAAAGAAAGCACTCTCTTGGTTGCCTTAGAGAAGAAGGTGGTCATGCCTAAGCTAAAATATCTTATCAGAATTTCAACAACTGACTTCTAGGTTAGGGCGCTAGCAAGCACTTTCTTAAAAATTATATACAGTGTTGTCAATGTTTCTGATTTGAATTTTTCTTGCAGGAACTGCTAAGTTCATGGTACTGGTGGAGCAAAATCCTTTTTTAAAAAAATGCTACAAGCCTGCAATGTTTATGTTTCTCCAATAGCTGAAAGTGAACTTGTAATACTATTTGACTAATTTTGAAAATTACATTTCTAATTCTGTAACAGCAAAGTTATTAATGAAAAAATACTAAAATTAATAGAGTTGAATTGAGGTTATAGAAGTAGCAATATTAAAAATGAATTTTCAAGACAATGTGACTATTCCTGTGTTTCTTTAAATCAGCATGACCAATTGACTGGTATTTCGTAGCAAAAATGCAAAGGTCTTTCAGGCAAAAACTGACATTTACTGCCTTGAGTGAGAATGATCCAGCACAAATGGCATGTTAATAACGGTAAATAGCAAAATGTTAGATGAAAGGCACCATATGACACACAATATGAAGATATGAGGTGCATTCATTTTATTTCTTAAGATTTTTTTGCTTCATCTAATTGTAGTTCACTAAGCTGAGACTGAAACAGTGATATATTTTTTAATATTATCAAGTTATATGGCTTATACTCTGCACCCTGATGTCTTTCATATCATTTGAACAGTCACGTGGCTTTGTATTCTAATCTATTATTATCACAGACTTTCTCTGACAACATAATGAGTTACTGTCATTAGTTTTATCTTTAATTTGACCACATCTGGGTGTTCTGTAGGGCTGTGAAATTAATAATGTGCAAGTTCTTGAACACTCTTTGACACAGCACTTTCACATAACTAATCAACCTCTCATGCTGTATTTTTAAGTACATTTTTTCCATGGAAATATTGGTATCTACTGGTGTGCAAACATGTTGGTACCAGCTTTTAATGTTGGTTGACTGCAGATATTCAGTTGACAGAGTAACTTAATAAATGCCTGCTTGAGTTTATGTATTAAAGAGAGGTTACTGCCAGGCTTAAGTGCTGGCATATTTTTCTGTTTTCTTTTGATTACTCCCCCCTCCCCCCCCAAGGAAAATAAACCACCAAAACCTACAACACAAAAACCAGAGTGTGATGATTCAAGCTTCAGGGGTTACCTTTAACTGATCAGGAGTTGCTAGTATTACACGCCAGAGTCAGTAAGTCAAACATGGTTGTAAGTAAGTGCGTAAGTCAGACGTGCCCCACGTTCTTGATAGGTGAAACATGTGCCCTTCTACCTCAGAGCCCAAAGCAGCTTGCCCTGAATCAAAGGGATTTCCCTTAAAGGACTTCAGTGATGGACAACTAAGAATATTTGTTTGTACTTTGACCTACAAAGCACATTAATGAAAGGACTATTCAGGCACAGCTTAGCAAGATTAAAGGAAAGGTGAGAAACGGGAAGGGTCTGGACCCAATTACACAGCCAGCCCAGCGCGGGGCAGGTCCTTCCCCTCTCAGCTGCAGTGTTGCAACAAGCTGCAATGGAGAGAGCAGAGCCAGACTGGTCATCCTGTTTGGATACCAAAGTATTCAAACCTCTATCACCTTTAAGTGTCTATGTAAGTTTTTAATGAATAAGAATTGACGTGGGTCTGCACTTATGGTTAAGCACATGGTTAAGTGCTTTTCTGAACTGGAGTTTAAAGAGCTGAAGGAATCTAGTCTTCATGCAATCTGAATTGATCCTGCCTGCTCATGAGTATGTAAATGGTTTGTCTGTTACTAATGAATAATTGTAGTCCTTTACCTCAGAATGGCATTAAAGTGTTCTTTGTCCACTCAATTTTTTCAGCTCATTGATTTGACCATGTATTTTATGTGTTCCATGTATTTGCAGAAATCCTTACTGCATAACTGTGTTTTGCTTGCAATTGGTTCTCTCAATTTGTCCTGCTGCCCTCAGTGTGTTTATTCCTTAGCATGTATTGGAGTAGCTGGTTTAATCTGGATGCTTCTTTTGAAGCTGTGGGTAAGAACAAGTCTTGCGTTGCCCACTTCAGTGATTTGGGTGAAAGCAGGATCAGGCCCTCAACAGTTACATAAACACTTAATTTGCTACATGATAAGCATCACTAAGTCATCCACTCCAACACTGGTCACATATCAAAAGCTTTTTAGAGAAACAAAATGTGCCATGTGAGAAGTAGTCCCTTAGATAATTGCAGATGCAACACTGCATCTCGCTTCAGTACCAGGAGTTTCTTCATTCCAGCATTGGATATATCTCTGACTCACTACATTGTGTTTTATAAACATACCTGAAATGTCTCTGTAAAAATCTTGCAATCTGTCATTTTCTTCATTTATAAAACAAGATTTAAAAGGTTTATTTCACAGGAAAGCTAGTTAATGCCTTGCAAAATTCTGAATGTTTAAAATTCTCTGTACTTTACATACTATTATTTAACTGAAATATATGAAGAAACACAATGTGCCTTTTAATAGTTACTCATGCAGTACCAATCAGTTCCTCTCTAGTCTCCCCCCCCAATTAATTAATTTCTTTCTCTGTGTGCTGTTTTAAAATTACCTAATTACCTGTAAACAAAAGGAAACATGTTTCTGTTTTTTTTAATGGTGGAGTTTAATTTTTACTAATCTTATTAAATAATAATATTAATAAGACTTAACAGTTCTCATACAAAGAGAAAGAGTGCACTATAGAAAACATGAATACATTTAACCAGTGTAAAACAGCTTGAGCCATTTTCATTTCCACTGTGTATTATGTATTTTTTTAAAGAAGAAAATTAGACGCGGGAGAATTAATTTTAACTTCATTGCTTATGAATTATTAATTCTTTATGACTGGAGTTATTTACATACTGAATAGTAGTTAGGCAAAGAGCAATTAAAGGTGTAGCTTTCTCAACCTTTAAGAAGCCAAAATAACAGGCTTTTGCCCATTTATTTTGTTGTTGGTTGGGGTTTTTTTGTTTGTTTTGTTTGTTTGTTTGTTTGTTTTCCCAAAGGCTTATTTGGTTTGACAGTCACATTTCCATCAGTTTTCCCATGTGGATATGTATGGTCTTACATGTATTCTTGCAAAGGTAGTATTGTAACTTGGATATTCTCTGCTTTCATATCTACCTCTTGACCTCCCAGTCACACTTCAGTAGTTTTGTGTTTTAACTGTATATTGGATATTTCCTTTTGGGCCACCAATATCTCAAATTCAACACCTGAAATTCAGTTGCTTTCCTGCAGCTCTGCTTCCCTTTCTGTTCCTCAGATTGACTTCTGTGCTGCTGTAACCATGTCCTGCTCATTCTTTCAGCCCTCCCTTGACTGCCTGTTTGTTTTTTCATAAGATTCAGCTCCATTTGCTACTTTTTAGATTCTCAAATATCTGACTCCTAACATCTTCTCTGCTGTATTTTTTTTTCCTTATTCTAGCCTGAACTGTCCCCTTGAGACTGTTCCTACTATTCCTTTACCCACCTCTTTCCTATTCTTGGCCCTCAGCTGTGTCTGTCTGGGGAGGTTTACCCTCTCAGACTGATTCCATGGCTTGGTCAGTCTTTAGGGGAAGCAGACACGTGTATAGATCTTTGACCTGAAATCCTTTTTGTCATAACTTTTTGTTCTACTGCTAAAAGAAATTGCAGTTTTATTTAAAGAAATGTGCCTGTTTAATATATACCTGTGGTCACTGTTAGAGCTATGTTTGTCATAACTTATGCCTTAAAATTACAACTTCCTACATCAGTCTGTCTTCTACATCTTTCCTGATGTGAACTGTCAATTACTTCCAGCTTTTATTTTCTTTTCTCTAGTTTTGCAAACATTTATGCTCACCAAGGAATTTTGGCTCAGTTTCTAGAGCCAAAGAGAAGTAATGATGTTACCAAGTGCCAATATTGTAGGAAGGTACAGAAAGGCCAGGTCTTATCTGTTGGAATTTATGCCATAGTCTTCAAGTCAAGTTATAAAAGTGCCGAGACATTACTGACACAGTAATATGATAGTATCTTATGTGATATGAAGGTATCTGGGGATCTCTGATAAAAAGATCTCAAAAGCTATTCAAGATTTGTACTGAATTGTAAAAGAAAGAATATAGGCTTGCATATTATTCCTTCCTTAATGCCAGATGGATTAGTGTTATGATAATGAATATCCAAGGAATTAAACATGATTTGTCACTTGTTGCAAAGTGTTGCCCAGAATAGTAATCCATCATTGCTTTTTCACAAAAGAAGCTTGATCTGTGAATGAAATCTCAGAGATATTACTATCGTCATAAAAATGCCTCTTGCCACTATTAACACAAAAGCAGGCTAAGCTGTGGCAGTTTTGCAGAAGTTGAGACAGGATCTAAGAGTTTTAATGAGATTACATGGGTTTACAGTAATGGGTTAACTTTCCTCCTGGTTACCGTCATGCATGACTATTCTGTTCTTCCCTGCAGTGTGCAACAAGCAGATGGAATGGTCAGCAAGTCAAAATACGAAATGTTGGAAAGGTCACGGTACTACAGGATGCTGCTGTCTTTCTCATCTGTCTTACAATTAGGGTATCTTGTTCTTGTAGCATGAGTCATAATGAGGACTGTAATGAGTACCACTTATATCTGTTCCTCTCACCCAGAAGCTGAAAGGAAAGGACAGGTGAATTTGTACTAATGAGGGACCAGGCGGAGCAGCTTTTATTTATGTGAGCAAATGTTTCTCATTCATATAGTTGTACTTACATTGGGAACTATTCAAGGAAAAAGGATTGCTAGATGGACTCCTAAGTGAGGGGGGTTATTCAAAGACTATTTTGAGTCTTAAAATTTTTAAGGTTGAAAAAACTTGGTGAATTTGCATTATTTTAAAAAAAATTTGCTCAGGATGTCTATGATTAGGCTAATGGGCTTAGGTTCAGGAGACCCAGGTCCTGACCCCAGAACTCATGTAGAATTTAGTGAAGATTACTGCAAGACCACTGAGTTGGTGGCAGATTTGGGAAAGGTATCTGTACAGCTTCAGAGTTCTTCTAGATATTATGAAGCAGTTGCTGAGGGAATTGCTCTATTACTGAACATCTGTGGGATGGCAGGGTTGGATTATGTGTCTCTGCCAGCCTGGGATGATAGTAGGTTATCAGAATTTAAAAACTACCTATTCAAGAACTACCTCAGCCAGTTGCTCTTAAAGGAGTATGAGATGCAAGGGTAGAACAATCAAAAAGAGATAGTGGTCATCATGTCAGGACTAAAACATCTATGGGATTCAGGTGTAGTGAGAGATTAGATTAATTCATATGAAGCATTTTTGCCATAGCCACAGCCATGCCCTCAGGTAATCTAAAATGGCTAGAGCAGCTGACAGACCTGTAGGTAGGTTTCTGCTGAGTGGCTGCAGCTATGAATAGGCATCTTGGAGCTGAGATTTCAAGGTCTTATACCTGTAAAGCTGCAATGTTACTTTGTTTTTCTGCCTCCTTGCAATTTATGGAAAAGTACCTCTGAAAGATGGATAAGTCTGTGTATTCAGCCTTTATGATAGCTGCAAGATAATGAAGCTCTGTGAGTTCACTCAGCAACTCTGTCAGCTCTCCTGGAACCATTTGTTTGTGAAATGGAGCAACATTTCTTTCTGTCATCCACTAACACTCGGGACCAACTGTGGAAGGTGTCTTGTCTTTGGTGTGAATGGAGAGTGGAAGTAATGAAATACTTCTCACGGCTTCTTTTGGGTTTCTGTTTTGTTTCAGTACCTTGACTGTCTTTTAAACCATAGTTGCAGTAAGTTTGGGTGACTTGTATGAGAGCTCCACTACTACAGATCCTGATGTCTTGGTATATCTGTCAATCTGTGCAGTGTTCTCATGACTTACCAGGTAATGACTGATGGTCACACCTGCCATGCTAGTAAGCATCTTTCAATCAGGTACACAAAAGTATAGAAATAATGTCACGAAAGTTTATTTTTGAAGGCTGTATGCTATCTTTAGCATTGTTATCTGGATTATAGTAGTGCCTACTAACCCCCAGCAAAATTAATAATCATTGCCTAATGCACCTAAGAAGCAATGAAGACAAGCAGAAATGGAATTAGACAGCCATCATGATTTTCCCATGGTTACATTGCAGGTGAGTGGCAGAACCATAAATATAATCCATGTCTCACGATTTCCTGGTGTTTTCTGCTATCTGTGCTAACTTTCACTAAAAGCATCTGACTACACTGAATTATACTATTGAAGATTTTGTTCATGGTGTTTCTGTAATAATTTTTAATGATATAGTGCGTTTTCTTGCTTTCTTGACATTTACGGTAAAAGTAGCACTAAAACATGTAAAAACATGAATTAAACTGTAACGTGTGAACAAGAGATTCATAGACCATGAGCATTTTTATAAATAGATGTAAGATGATAAACACAAAACAAAATAAATAGTAGAAAGTTAATACTTCTAGAAAAGAAAATGCTAGTATTCAGATTGCAAACTTTTTACACATCATTCAATGCCGGGTGGTTTTTATACACACCACTTCAGCAAGTTACCTCATGCACCAGGGAATGCAGTGTACCTGGTTGAGGGGCTGATCCTCTGCTCAGAGACTGTGATGATGGAATGTTAAACCTTTGCTATAACTAGATAGATATGGGTGATGGAGAAAAGCCATGTATATTTTATTCTGATTCATGGCAGAAGGTTTACACTTCAATAACATGAAAAGGTTCCAAGAGTGACTTTTCATTAGAGTTGCATAAGTATTGACATTATGTCAATAGCAGAAATAAGAGTTTTGCAAATGTTTTTGTGAACACATTATTTTTCGTGAAGAGAAAAAACATCAGGATCTTATCCACATCAACTTTTCTTGCTCTCAGGCATACGGTGTATATTTTTGACTGTGCAGTTCATGGGAGGAAAAATGATGGATGATGTACAAGAAAACTCTCTGCTGAGTTATGTTCTACACTCTTTCTGAAAGCTGTAGTATAGCAGAATTCATTCTTGGTCTTTATCTTCCACAGCTCACAAGCTGAATCTCAATGATTATATGCAAAGTCCTTTGCACTGCCATCAAAAATCTTGTAGCCAAATCAGGATGTATTTCCTACAGAACATCTAAAGACCAGTGGAGGAGATCTTTCCACTGACTTCAGTGGGCTTTGAATCTCACTGTAACTCATTCTTTAAAGCATTACAAATAGAAGATCTGAAGGCAGGAGTGTATTTGCATATCTCCTTACCTCCCTGAAATACTAGAGGTAGTTGAATTTTTATACCTTTTGACTTTTGTGAGACTTTTATCTTTACCTCCCCCTTTTCTCTTATCTAATCCCTGCCCCACCCCCACCCCAGTCTGATTTTAGCCCCCATTCTTTTTCACCATGTTTTATATATTCTTCTCTCTTTCTCTTTCTCTCTGAGAGGAGGAGGAAAAGGATCTGGTTATCTTTACAAACTATGTTTCAAAAACAGATACAAAGTTTGTAGAGCTAAATAACTAGGATATTTTGTATGCTGTGAAGATGCCATCCTTTGCCAAGTGTTCCCGAGTTAGGTTTTTTTTTTGTTTTTTTTTTTTTGTTAGATCATCCTTTTTTTTTGTGAACACATTATGTAAGCCCTCTAAAAATTAAGCAGAGAACCAAGCTGATATTTCAGAACACTTTACGCTAATAAAATTAACACTAAAATGTCCAAGCTCTCCAGTTTTTCAGGGGTACTAAGTGGGAATGGGCTCTAATGCAGGATTTGACCCTGAGTTTACATAATCTCTGAATGGCAAGGTATATATTCTTAAGGTTAAATTAGATAAACTAATTTTCTGCCATAATTAAACTAGTGAGAAGCCCTTAGAGTTGTACAGAGTCAGTTATATACCTAGTTGGTTGACTGACTGACCCTTTGCTATTGCATTAAGTGAAGGGGAAATACCAATATGATCTTGTTGGTCTTAGGTCAAAGATGAAACAGTTTCCATAAACCTTTTTTGGGTAATAATACTTGTTTCTCACTATTGTAGGTATGAAATTATTAGTGGGAAGGTATCCTCATATGAAAGGGTTGCTTTATTAGGTTACACTGTTGCTGTAAATGTTTCCTAATTATCTCTGTTATGGTAGAAATCTGAAAAAGTGTAAATTGAGTGCTTTGCATAATTTATAAAGGCTGAATGTTTCCTAATTAGTTCTGTTAGGTTAATGATACCACAGCCTCATTTTTCCATGGCCCTGAGCAATGACCTTTACCCTCCCCATTTTCAACACTTTCTTTTAGTTCAAAAACATGTGGTGACCTTCTTCATCTTGAACGATCTTTGGGAGACATAATGCTTTGGAAAATGTTACAAATCCCTTCTCCCCTCTTCCTTTGAAAGTAAAGAAATGGCCTGCTTTATGTAGGCAGAGTAAAAGCCTGATTTATACAGATCCTCTGAAGAATGCTGGTGAAGTGCATTCCTTCAGTGTTTTCATAGAAACTGATGTGAGCTGCATTAGCAGATGATGTGAAAATGGTGAGGTGGGGGAGAGAAAAACCTCTCTCAAAAGGATTCTAAAATAACATTTTGCATCCTCGAGTAATTCCCAGCTCTCCCTGGCAACCATTCATTTCTTCCGAACAGCAGAAATTTGCAATATGAAAGTGGATTGGCTTGCTTTTCCCATGGGGCTCTGTATCTCTTCATCCACCGCCTAGGGTAAAAAGCAATGCATACGTTTACAATATAAATGTGATTTAATCGACCTCCCTGTCAGCAAGAAATGGCAAGCATATCAAACAAGCCCAAGATGTTAGGAAGAAAAAAATCATAAATTATTCCAGTGATGAGTTTCTGAGCAGCATTTTGGACTACTAGATGATTCTATGTAAAGCTGTTCCTTGAAACAATAATTAAGATAATTCTGTGTGACAAGGAGAAAAATGTTCAGCTTTGTGTGAAATGTGCTTTATGTTTAGAAAGCTGGATGTTCACTATATTGATCAGAATTTCCCTTGGCTGCTGAAATGCAAAGCTAAAACTAGTTGAATGATTCACCATCTGTATTTCTATGTCCTTATTTATTTTATTCTATGCAAAATCAGTTGTCTTCTAAATCAGGAATATGGTAGATTCCTTTATGGGTGGGTCTCTGTGGGTGTGTCTCTGTGCATGTGTACTGTAAGGTCTTCAATAACAGTATCTTTCTGACCTGTAAATATACAGCTATATGGAAAAGAAAGGGTTTTTAAATTTTATTTTATTTATTTATTATTCTTATTTTTATTTCTGTTGCTTGAAGGACACTTGAGTTGTCCTGAGAAGATAAGCAAAAGGATTCTTTAGTGAGGAAGCACTCAATAGAATCATTATGCCACTTAGTTTATCTAAAAGCGTCCCTTCCAGAATTGTTTCCTATTTATAGGCACAAATGCATGTTTTTGTTATATGAAAGGTGGAAAAAGGATTTTTTGCAAACGGTTCCTCCTCTGGGCCTTCCTCCTTTTTTTTTTTTTCACTCTAATATGGTATGGATCAAGACACAGGGACCTTAGTTCATAACACTATACTGGGATTTTTGGTCCCCTTCAGATCTCTTTATGCAAAATATCTGGTTGTGTCAATGTAGGATTACTGGAGGGACCAAACTATTAAATTTGTGTATACCAGAAAGACACTATGTCTGGATATTCAGGCCACTTCTCCTTCCTGACTTTCACTGGTTATTATTATTTTAAGTATTATGCCATTGCATGTATCTCTTCACTATTAATATAACACAGCAGTAGTTGATGGAAAGCTTAATTTTACCTCATATTCTTAGGACTGGAGATCTGGCACTTTGTTATCTTCTTTTAGTCTACTTCATCCTTTTAATAGTGAAAAATGCTTCCTGTTGACCTCTGTCCTCCATTGCATTGCTTAATTTGTGCATTGTTTATTTTGGATTTTTTTCTTTCCCCCCTGTTAGGAACTTAAAATGTTATTTACAATCTCATCCCCATCATCACTTGCTTCACATCTGCCTGTTACAACTAAGGTTTTGTTTAAAAATAGTTATGATGTAGTGGACTTTTCCAAGTCATTTCCTACATTTTAATGTTTTGACCTGGTGTAGTATGTTTCTTTCAAACTCCTTTGACAGAATATGTCATTTCTGAACTTTACACTTGGATTCTTGGCTCCAGTACACTTTGAATTACTGCCTTTCTCCCCCTCTTGTGAATAAATTATAGTTCCTACCTCTTAGAGGACTGTCATACTGTCTCCTTCTCTGACCTCATGTTCTTAATTCACTTGGAAATTTCTTGTTATTTAGCTTAACCTCTTGTGTAGTTTTGCTTTCTTTCTCTGCAGTGCATTTTCTTTCTGTGCTCTTGGAACTTCAGCATACAATCTTCCCAGTCTTCTTTTGTACCTGAAGTTTTACCTCTTAAAGGTCTTTACAGCAAGGTTGATATGTCTGGTATCCTGGCAAGACTCCAGTTTAAGTAATTACATTCTGTCTTTCTAAATTCTTCTTACCCTTTCAGTTGAATGTGATGGTCCCTCTCTTCCTGCCCTTCGCTATTGTGTGCATTGCTAAGCAGTCCCTGTGCTTCAGCCTGCAGCTTCCCTGCTATATCGTCCTGTCTGATGTGCTTTGGGACAAAGACGAAACTTAAGATACTATTTATCATTATTTTAATTTGTAAGCCATACCTCCTTTATGCCTTACTTTTACTGACTTACAGGTTGTTCTTGTTCAGTGCTTCTCAGTGTCATTCCAACAGGTTTAATGTCCTATGTGTCCTACAGGACATTTCTGCGGTACTTTGGGTCTTTTGTCCGACACACGTTTGTCTCCCTTTCTCTTGCCTCTCCTGTCATGGGTATTGATCCCCCCCCCCCCCCTTTTTTTCCCCCCT
>NW_010972665.1:5086883-5108524 GCF_000737465.1 Haliaeetus leucocephalus
AGGAATTTCTGCGCCCCCCCCCCCCCTTTTTTTCCCCCTTCCCTCATTTTAACCCCAATCATTCTTCTGTGCTTTAAAATACTCTGTTTCTAGTGAAGTTCTCTCTGTTCATATAGGACTCCGTCTGCTCACAAATGAATGACGTGCACGTATATCCTGTTCACTTCATGCTTACATGTGCATAATAGCTTCCCCTATTGCGTATGCCTCAACAGGCAGACCAAACTCTCATGGCTCTGTGCAGGCTCCAGTAGGCATAAGGTCAGATCCATCTAGGTTTTTTGGTCTGTGTGTACAATCCCAGGTGATATCACTGAAGATGGATGAGGAGATTGAAGCCTCAGTTTGTACTAACCACCTGCTCCCAAAATGCTTTGGAGGCTGGGGGTAGAAGTACATTGGTGAAGATCAGAAACAAGGTCCTCTGTTTTGTTAGTGTGTTGGCCTCTCAGAAAGGAAGGTGACTGTGCCACGCTGCTGAGTGAGAGTCGTAGCAAATGAAATAGTGTGGAAGTGCCTCTTTCCCTGAGCTTTCAATCTTTTTCTTAAAGGAAAGTTTCCTTCTAAAATGTATGAGTCACAATGAATAGATGCTGACGGCTCCAGGTGTAAAATAGTTGTGTTGAAATGACATGCAGAATGAATTGCATGCTGATGTGTGCACTGGGTTGAACATATGGAGAAATCTTAAGAGGTTGGCTATTGTGTAAGAGTTTGGCTGATTACTTGATATAACCTGTATGAGTCATGCCAGCACCAACAATGAGATAATGAGGCTAGCTAGGTTTGGAGCAGCATAAACCTCTGGGACATCAGAAGAAAACTGGTTTTATCCCTCTAAACAGATATATATTTTTCCTTAAGCAAGTACAGTTTGCATAAAATGCAAAGTGTCTGAGAGAAGGCAGCTACTACTTCGCTAGGTATGTGATTATGGTAAAGTGTGATGTAAAATGTTAGCAAAACCAATGAAAAGATTCAGATGGTGATTAAGTGGCTTAAAAACAGAACCATACTCATCAGAATACTTTTATCTCACAAAACCTTGCACAAAGTAGTTTAGGGCTGATATTATTCCTTTGTTCTTTAAATCGGTGTCTGTTAGCCATATGTGGCCATTGATATTTATCATACAGTTTCTTTAAGCCTTCAATGTTCTTCAGCTCAGAAAAAAACTATATTAGTTCTTCACATTAACATCAGCAGACCCTGTTGCAAAGAGTCTAATCTAGGGACTGGATCAAAAAGAGTGCTCAAGAGCAAAGTATATAATTAAGGAAAAGCAATAATATATCTGTCATAACCATAGAAACAGTCTAGTTGAACTATAGGCATGAGAGTATTTGTGTGACTTTGATGCAGATCCATGTGACAGTCAGGGTGTACACTGTGTGACTGATTCAAAGATAATAATTGAAGACTTACAGAGATGCAAAGCAGCATGGGGGAGAGCATAGCAAGTGGAAATTAAATACGTGGTGGGGAGGTACGTGTTTCTCTTGCTAACTGGATTATTTACATATTCAAATCTAGATGTAGAACCTTCTCTTATTCAGTGAATTAGCTGTAGCCAACAATAATGGGCTTCCCCTTGCCCTCCCCCAAACTATGGTACAGGGAAGGAAAGGCTATGCTGGTAGAGTAATTTATTGTGTTTCCTTTCATTTTCATGAAAACAGTGCTAAAAAGAGACAGAGCTTACAAATCAGCATTAAGTAGTAGGAAAACAATCTACTCGAACAATAAACACTGCAGCATTGCTAAAGAATACAGTTAGAAACCTGGTGCATTGTTGATATTGCTGTGAGCAGATGGACTGCAAGTGCGTTCACTGCCAAACCTCCCTAAACCCCCCACACCAGACGTGGCTGCATGGCAGGATGTTTGCGTGAGTGGCAGCTTGCTAACTCCCCCCCTAGCATTTGTTTTTTTTAAATTCTGTGGATATATAAATGTATTTTATTATATGTATCCATTTATATATTTATATGTATTTTAAAAAATTAGAGATATAATCCTTATGAAAAAGCTAATAGTAACAGTGACCTCATACTTATGTCATATGGATAACCTGCCACTTTACTGATATTATTGATTGACGATGCAAGCTGTGGCCAAAATTCTGATTGTTACAGCAGTGACGGCATCCTCTGCCATGGGCACTATCTCCTTCAGGGCAGGACTGAGCAGCAGACCTGAGCACCACAGGGTGGATACAGAAGAAACTGTGTGTTCCTACCATCTGGTGGCCAGCAATTGTTTCTAAAAGCAGAATAGTGTTTCTCAACCGCTGGACTGTAGCACTTGAAGGAGAATGAGGTTTATTTACAGTGGCTGTCAGGAAAAGTGAAAAGGACATTACTACAAGTCTTTTTATGATATAAACAAAACTGTACTCCTTCACACACCACCACCCTCAAGACCAAGTAGCTGTCAGCCTGTTGCTGCATGCAAATAGTATTCCAGGTTTTTCTCTGTGGTATGTTTTTCTTCTAACTCTTACAAGTAATGTAAGACTGTTGTGGAAAAAATCCTTTGAATAAGGATACTTTGAAGCAGAAGCTTGTTCTAGAACAGTAATTTTCACTAGTGACTCTTAAGAACAGCAGGACCTCCTATGACTTGGGACACCCCTGTTGAAACAAGTGCTGAAAATATGCCAGGCTCTGGCACAAAGAACCACAGGGCTTTAAAAATAAACCCATTATAGCAGCAGTTCATGACCTTTATTTTGGATAGCATCAGGCCGCCTGAGCCAGTTCTAAACATCCTGCTAGACAATGTTGTGCAGTCTTCTCTGGTCCGTCAAGTGATGCCAAAATTTTCTTTTTCAGCCTGATATGAAAAAATATTTTTTCTAGTCCTCAGTAATGTTATTTTCTGATAAAATGTAAGTACTGTGGTGTCTGCTTTCTAGGAATATTTTTAGTTTTAAACACTTTTGGTTTCAATTTGGCTAGCAGATACTGAAAAACATTTTCTGTGTTTTCACCAGTTCATTTGGTGCTGCAAAATTTTCTGGAGATATGAAGGCAGGACAGAATGAGAAAGAATGAAGTGCACTGAAAATCTGGAAGGGCGTGAGAGAGATTTCAAAAAATATGTAGGCAAGGAACGGTGTAACAGCCATTAATATCAACAGGCCTTATTTGACTGCCAGACTAAGGGAGTTTTGAACATTGGCATTGGTGTGCATCTTGGCACACATAAAATTTTACTGAAAATTACAGTTTTGGTGGTCTGAAACAGTCCATTCATTTTTAACCTTGGGTAATATTTCTAAATGTAAAAAAAAAAATAATAATTGTTTTAGCTAATATATGTACTTTGATTAAACCTTTAAAATTTATTTAATGCTCTTAAGATAATTTAAAATGTTCTTATATATTTTAATATCTTCTTGTAGTGTTTCTTCAGTGTAGTAAGCAAGGTAGGCATCATTTACCATTCTCTATCATAACAAAAATGGAAGAAATAAAAAACCCTTATTAATTGTAAATTAGGACATATAACTTGCTAATGTATTTATATTACCTTTCTCTAATCAGGACTTATGTGCACATGTGCATACATACCTGCACACAATATCTGTGCAAGTATGTGTATGTGTCTCCTGAAATACACAGGACATTCTCCCTGTTAGAGAAGAGTTACTCCACAGCTAGTGGAAAGGCATTGCTAAACAAAGTTTCAGGGGTTAGACTACTTATCAAGAGAGAGGCTTTAGAAAAATAGCTGAAGTACAAATTGAAAACAAATTTGGTGTCACTTATCTACATTCATTCACTGCTATTCACTCTTTTCAGTCATGATCCACTTCTGTGATGGTATTAAATCAGTCCATCTTGGTTGACTGCTACATTCTCTCCTTCCTACTTGCCTACTACCTCTGGACAAAATGATACAGTGGTACTTGCACTACTGTATCTGAAGTTTTGGTATCAGTAGAAAGTCCGTGTATCTAAAGAAAGTAGCGTAAACTGCAACCACAAATCTAAAAAACACTGTCAGTAGAACAGGAGGCAAGTATGAGACCAAGTAAATGCTAGTCTGACTTCCTGGTGCATGCTCAATTAATTCAAGCACTCTTTCTTCTATTAAATGTAAGTATAGTACACAGAATTCAGCATTCCTTGGCATATACATTCGCTCATTAGTGCATAGGTATCAAAGAAGAAGTTAACCACAGGCACTGATAGCGTTAAATTTGCTCTTAGTTCAGAGTTGGTGTATCATAAGATTCCAGATTTATCTCTCTTTCTTTCCATCAGTATTGGCAAGTATTCTCTAGATGTTTATCATTTTAAACTATCACCGTCTGGTGCATTTTCCAGGGACCAAAATCAATGCTGGTCTTGGTTTGAATATTTTTCTGGAGAGGTTCTTTTTGTAGATTCCCAAGTAGAACTAATATGTGTTAAAGCTATCCAACCTGGCATTTCACAGCTTCATTGTGGTATTAAATATAGGCATTACCCATGACTATTAACCTTACAACTATTAAGTAATAAAAATCCTGGATACATATTTACTAGCTTAAAGTTATACTGTAACTTGCAGTATTACAAAACAGGAAATAAAATACAGTATGGAAAAATGCATCAAATTGGACAGATCTCCACCAGCTTCCCCTAAGTACTCTACCAAAATGCTTCACTTGTGATGAACTGCATAGGTCAGAATCCACTTCCATTCAGTTTTTAGGCCCCTTTGGAGACTCCTTGGCAGTGCACAACTATAGGACACAAGTTGGGACAATCCAATTAGATATTAGGGATTTGGTTGGTTTGTTTTCAAAACGTAAGGGTGGTTTGACACCCACAGTGTGTTTCACTGAGCTTTCTTTCTAGAGCTCCAGCAAATGGAGGTGACACTTCACTAAACGGAGTAAAGTCTGTTTGTCACTAGGCTGTTGTCAGTCATGAAAAATACCATATTTACCTGCAGTTCCATTCACGGAAACAGGCTGCCTTCTGCAGCCTCCTGCAGGAAGGAGACCTCTAGGGACAAAGGAAGGACCTTTTTTTCTCAGAGATACTGGTTTTGGACTGTCTGCAGATCTGGAAAGATATTGCAGTGTCTTTTATCAGAATAATATGTTTTGAGTTTTTCTCTACTATCTTGATGTATTTTGGAACTTCTGCCCCTTTCTTTTTTAAATGATAACTCAAGGACAGGGGATTCTACATTTCAGCTACTTGCATCTTAATCGCTATTTCATTCTGTTCCTTAGGTGGCTCTCGCTTCTTTTCTCCCTTCTTTTCTCCCTTCTTTATTATATTATCATCAAGCTTCTCTTGAAGCTGTTTCTCTTTGGACTGCTTGCTTTCATGAATATGGGTACCGTCCTGAAAACAAGTCTTCTGATCCACAGGCACTTTAAATCACTTCTAGACTCCTATGATCGTTAGAGACTCTATTCACAAAGGGGAAAAGTACAGCTAAAAGGAAAAATTCCCCTTAGCAACTTCTAGAGGAAATGGGCCATTGAAAGGGCAAAGCAGAGATACTGCATCCCTCAGTAATCCAGCCAAGAGATTAATAGCCAAGATAAAAATAGAAAAATATAATTATTCTAACTTCATTTCCTCTCTTAGAAAATATAAGAGCAGGCAAGACCTTCACAACCCTGATTCCCAGGTTTATATCTCCCTATCAGATTTGCATGACTTGAAGCACATGGAAGCCTTAGTAGTAAAACTAAGTGAATAATTCATGATGAATAGCTTATTTGATGAATTACTGAAGCCTCTTTTTCTGTTTTTTGGAAAGTTTCTAGTAGATGACAATTTCTTTCAACTTATGTATTATTCAAATATACTCAACCATTTCCTTTGTTTTCTTTTTAACATGCTGATTTACTGCAAGCAGCTTTCCAGGTACTGAACAGCAACAGACTCTTGACACTGCAACTGGTCCCAAAGCCACGTGGGAGAGTTTGTGTCTCCCAGTTGGCTGAGCATAACCTTTACACTCAGGAAAAGTATTCGGGAAAGAGGCAATGCCCATACTTTGATTTTCACATAGAGAGGCAGCAATGGGTTTGAAATTCCCTATAATTCCTTAATCTTTTTCCTTTCTGGATCACAGAGGCATTGTATGAGGTGTCATTCTGATTAGGTAAAAGGCTAATGTAAGATTTATTGGCTGTGGGTAGAGTTCAGATTTAAATTTCTCCTGTCACATTCATACAAAGTAGTTATCTGCACATTTACAGACCTACTAGGAAAGGGGGCAGTCAGACCCCTATCTACTGCTTTTAATTACTTTCATGTCAGGACTACATAAAAAATATGTTTTGTTTTTATTTCTCCCAAGTTTATTTTTCTCTGCTCTGGCAAGCAATGTGTCACCTCACCTCAAATCTTCATCTTTTGTGGTGCAAAGGCTGTATATGCTTAAGTGATAGTGAGAAAGAGAAAGATTATTAGGATTTGTAAAACCAAAATTCTTTGCAGGAAGTGTGATGGTAAGCTCCCCAGACTCTATTCTTCGAGTGAACATATGCAATAAGGAGCAGATCTGCCCTGGGCTGACATCAACCTTAGTGAAGAAAAACTGGTTTTGGAAATGGAGAGTTGATAAAATCGGTTGGCAAACTGAATAAGGGAAGAATATTTGGTAGTCTGTAGACCAGGCTCAGGGAATAGTGCTGAAACAGAGGTTAAACATTATAGCTTTTGTTCACAGTTAATTTGGGGGGTTTCTTTGGAGTGACTTTGTGGACATTGCAAACTTAGTTCTTAAAGAGGGGCAAAGTAAGAGTCAAGGGATTAGAAGTAGGTAACATTCTGTACATTTGGGAGAGAGAGGAATTTCTAACAGCAAATCTTAGCAATTTGCTCTCTAATCTTTCTCTTCTGTTTTCCTGAGTGCTTTTACGCTTATTATAGCGAGCTGTCTGTATAGGATTATTTTTATTTATGGAAAACAAACAAACAAATTGCCTTATTCTTGACATACTGTTTTATTTTGGCCATTTTTCTTTCTTTGCTCAGCATGGAAGGTGGACAGTTATGCCCTCAGGAACCTGTGTACCACCTCACCAGTTCTTAGCTGATGAGAGATTCTTGTGTGAAGTCATGTCTTTTAGCAGAGATATCCTCAGAGCCCATCTTAGTCTGTTCTGCATTTATTGCTGAGGTGAAGAAATTTGTACTGCATACCCAGGATATATTATTTCAATTAATGTGGGGAAAAATTAGTATTGCTGGTTTCTGTATGAAACATGTAAAGCTAGGAAAGAATTGACAGAAATGGGATGCAATAAGTTAAGGGTGCAGTTTAACAACATGTCCAACCTATGTCACTAGAAATTATTTGGGATTTTACTTGACTTATACCTTCTGATTTTCCTTAGAAAAGGAGTTGTTTCCATAGTAACAGCCACATTACATGCTTCTATACTTATGATACCTCTGAGATAGACCAGCATCACAAAGAAATATACTTCTCAATCTGTCATGTAAAAATCCTGTACTTGTTAGTAAGAAAAATCTTATTTTCAGCAAAGTGAGACACTTGTTTGAGGTTTCTAGGCTACGGTTAATTTGTCTATACTCTCTTTTTCTGTCCCTCCCTCATTTGTTATAGGTGGTGCTTATATTGCTGCCTATTAAGATGCCTGACACTTCCCATTATAGGCTTTTGTCTTCAGCTGCTCACAGCTTTACCAAATATTAACTGTTTAGACTCATACTTTCTGTTCAGGGTCTCTGCCTTGTGCAGAGTCCTTTTGGATTATCTTAAAACTGTGCAGCTATTTCTGAGAATTTTTGTGTGTGTGTTATCTTTTTTCCTAGGTTAATTGCTCAGTGGATCTTTTTTGAAGATTTCTATATCCCTTCTGGGCAAAAACCTAGTGCAGGGCGTGCCTTTTGCTGTAGGTCCGTTTCCTACCCCCCACCCTCCCAATCCTGAAATTTCACTCAGTTATAAATATCTGCAATCTCTCAGTATCCATGTAGTCAATTCCTAACTCTTGAATGCTTCTGGGAGATCGTAGTAACATGCTACTAAACCATACATGTATTTATTAAGTGCATATGTACATATAGATACCGTGCATGTATTTATGCATTTAAATAGGTTCCAGTGGTTGTCTGAAGAATGACAGGTATAACAGTACTATTCTATTTGTGTCAGAGGAGTAAGAGATCAGATACAGATATTAGAATAATTGGAAAATGAAGACAGGACATAACTCTAGCTCTTAACAATTCAACTAGTCAATGAAGAATCCGAAGTGGTAAGGAGCTCAGTAGTCTGAGCATGTTAATTTGCAACCTGTTCAGAAGCTGCCATGGAGACTGTTAATACCTCAGACATTTCTTAATGAATTTTAAAAACAATGTGCACTTGGTTACTGCAGTCGAATGCTGTATTGTGATTCATTCCTGTCAGAAAATGTACTGAGGCATTATTTCTGAGTCCAGTGCATGCAGAATTACTTCTCTGGTCCTTGGCATAACACACCAAGGAATTTTCTCATGATATCTTAGTATTTCAGTACTATACTTTATTTTGTGATTTATTTTTTTTTTTTACTATTTGCTCTATGGGTATATTGCTGTGCTACAAAGTAATGGGGTGTCAAGATACCTGAGTTAGCTCTGGAGTACTAGTATGGCTTTTTTTGGTGCAGTACTCCATCACTGTTAAGTGTAGTTAATTTGGCTGAGCCACAGCACTGCATAAATACAGATCCTGACACCTGAATTCTCTCTTTTATCGGCAGCTTGGAATACTGCATAGTATCGTATAGATCTAAGTTATGCATCGTTTACCAAATTCCTTCTGGATGCACATTTCTTCTGGCATCTGAAACTGGCAGAAATCTGCCTGCAGAGCCCGGCAGAGTCCCTCAGCTCTTTCACCTCTTTCTGTTTTCTGAAGAGAACACACGTGGGGTTGTAAAGGTCATGTTATTTAATACAGAAGTGACAAGTGAACCGTTACCTCCTGCAGCCTCCACTGTGCTTCTTTCACGACTGCTACTTTGATTTGTCACTGGGGTAGTCTCCTCCAGCCGCCTCCTTACATGACTATAGCTAGTGCTTTGTCATATCGCTTCCTAGTGCAGATCTAAAGGGCTTGGTTCATACCAGTGAACTGCCATTCCTAACCTGTCAGGCAGCAAACAAATCAAACTCAGTAATGCAAGCAAGATCCCAGTAATTCATGAATCTCTGAAGCACCAAAGATAGCAAAAAACATATTTGTAGATGGGCATAGGCTACGTTATACTATCACTGTAACACTTTATTTTGACAAGCTAGCAGATTTGTGGTTGATTTCTTCCTCAGAATTTCAATATTTCTCTAACTGTAACTCTGGCATTGTTGATTGGGTTGTGTGTAACAGCAAGTTTGCTGTGGGAGGTTTTCAGAGCACAGGAGTGGAGACACAGCTGGACATGTAAACGTCCTCAGTCTGAATGGGGGACATCGCTTGCTGTTCCTCAATTAAAGTCTTCTCAGGGAAATAAGTAAAAGACAACAGCACACAGTAGCCAACGTACAGGACCAGGTGTTGCTCTGTATTAAGTCACTCTGTTGGCCTTATTGAAATAATTGAGCTACTCTTCTCTTCCTTGCAATTCCTCTTTTAAATGCTGGGAAGCGGTGCATTGCACACAAGCAGAAATACAGCAGGAAAAGAAACGTAGAAGTTCTGTCAGTGGGTTTTGGGACTGAGACAGCAAACCTGTGTGGAAGTAGCTGAGTGTGGGTAGTGTCCTTTGCAGTGGATGATAATTTGGAGGAAAGCCTTGAAAGTAAGAGCTGCAAAGTGAAGTAAATAGTATGTCTAGTTATTTGCTTTTCCTGCCAGCTCCCTTAGAATCTGTGTATTGTCTTCTCCTCCTAACTTGTTATTTAATCTAGTACAAAAAGGCATACTAGTGGCTAGAAGCTGAAGCAAGATAAATAAGTCTAAAAATAGATGTAAGCTTTTAAAAGTGAGAGCAATTAATCAGTAGAATAGTGTACCTACAGCTGTAGTGGGTTGTCTGTCACTTGCAATCTTCCAATCAACATTGGATGTGTTTCTAGTAGATATACTTAGCACAGAGCTTGATGCAGAGTTGACTAGATTAGAAACTATGGCCTGTGTGTACTGTCATCCCATGAGATGAAAATCTGTGAGCCTTTTGGGAAAAGATTCTCTAACTCATATTTCTCTTGGCTGATTGTTTCAGGTTCCCTAATTGATAATTATTTTAATTTTACCTAATGTCAATGCTTTCAGGTAAAACGATCTGAAAGTGTAGCTTCATTCTTTCATCTGGATGAAAATAGAGAAATGTATCAAATAAATAATATCTAATATTAAAGAACCAATATACTGTGTTATCAAAGAGGCAGTTTTTAATATTAGATCCTGAAATTAGATCAGCATAGGCACGTCTTTGTGTCCATACAGAATTCATTGCCTTTAGTTCTGCAGATCTGTTTGCTGGATCGTTGTCTTGGTTTTCCTTCACAGTTCTGAGAGGATTATCATTTGTGTCCAAAATGATGGAATTCACACCTCAAATAATATTGCGTATTAGGATGAAAATGTGTATGGGGCCAGATCTGAAGAATTGTAATACTGTGACTGAGCCATAAAATGAAGGATGAAATTCATTTCAATAAGTGCAAATAAACATATTCAGGTGAGTTTTTTCTGTGTGTGTATATATGTATATAAGGCAATGGCTCTAAATCAGCTATTTACACCCAGGGAAGTGATGGTGGGGACCTGTTTCCATATTAATTATGGGCTACCTGTGCTCCATATAGTGCCTAAGGCGCTGGTTCTTCAAGAGTGCAGACTAAAGGACTTACTGGAGCACAGTTTCTCTGGTTCCCTGCTTAACCACATGTTTGTTTTGAGAGGCAAAGGTGTGTACCTAGATCTTGTTTGTGTAGGTAGCTGAGATGTGGTGAGGATTCTCACCAACACCTTGGAGCTAGGAAGCTAGGAAGCTCTGAAGTTGTCAAAGGCCCAATAGAATGCTTACCATGTTAATGTTATTTAGTTAAGTGCTACAGAAAAAAAATAAAATAATCACGTTGTGTTATTATAGGGTGCATGCACTTTCTGAATTTTCATTCAGTTTTGATCATCCCATCAAAGAATGAATAAAGCAGAGGAAGAAACAGTACATTTTACAGAGAAGGATTAAAAAGGGTGAGGTAGAAAAATAGAACAGTTTTCCTGTAAGGAGAGACTAAAGCCCTTTAGCTTGAAAAAAAATGACAGAATGGAGACTACATGAGAGCTTAGTCAAACCTTGAAGAGATGATTAAAGAATGATTATGCACTATTTCTCTCAATATAAGAACCAAAGGCACCTAGGCTTAATGTGACTGAAATGAGTTAATTTTTTTTTCACATAGTGTGTAAGAATTATGTTGTGTAACTCAGTGCATGTGATGATGTTGATACCTAAAGAATTCAGGGTGAAGGTTCATAGCTATTTATTAAATACAAAAGTCTGGATGGATTACCTAGATTACAAAATCCCTGAGTTACCTTTCAGAAGGCAGTAAGATATGCAGGGGAGATCAAATTCTGGTTTTGGGACTCCGCATGGGCATTCACTACTGAGTGGTGGACTTAATGGATCCTTGGCTTGCAGTATGATCATGCTTTTCCTCTTAACCAGGTAGCTTATTTTACGTGTATTGCAATCAAAAAAAGTTGTGCTGATTTATACCAAAAGAAGATCTAACAAACATAATATTTGCACATATTAGAGCAAATTTTATTACCTAGTTATGTCACTATTGTTTTCCCTTAATGCTTTTATAGTGAAATTTGTACTTGATATTTGTTTTTAGTTACTAAGTTTAGTCTGTGCCCAAAGTAAGGTCAGTCATCTGTTCTTGTCTTTAAGTTTCCATGTGAGATTTTTAAAGAGTTTACATAAGAAAACAAAAGCACAAAATTACTTACAATATGTATGTGGTTTCTTTAGACTGTCCCCACATCATAATAAGGACAGCACTGCAAATGTCAAATTAAAAGATCACTACTGTGCCTGGTATAAACCAACCCTACTATGTCGCCTTCAAGCAGCGTGATGCCATTTTTCAGGATCTATTATCAGAAAGGGAGTAATAATGAATCCCTGTGCCAATCAACCCTACAGGCTTGAATGGAAAAAAGCAAAAGAGGAGGAACAAATTACATGGGTAAATACCTCTTTGATAATTTTTTTTTTCTAACCACATAAGAAAGTTCTTCCATTTATAGTCTCTGATCATCTGCATTATCACGCTTACAATCCTTTTAGCTTCCAGCAGTGTTGCTGCAGTGCTAACACATAATCATGCTTTGTCTCAAGGAAAGTCAGAAAAGAAGGACAGGGGAAAGAAATAGAGGCCAAGCAAACAGAAATAATGAAGTAAATGCTTTGTGCCCTGTCCTGCATCTCACCAATCTTCCTTCACCAAAGCAAAGCTTGGTTGCAGTTTGAAGTGCTTAAAAGGATTACTTCCCTCTTTTCTTTTAGAGCAACATAAATCCCTACTGTACATTTGTTCATCTGTGGGGAAAAAACAGGTGCCATAATTTGTATGGTTCCAAATGTAAAACTCTGAAAAATTTGTAATGCAAATATTTTGAAAGAAACATAAGGCAAACATGAATGCTTATTTTCCTCTAATGAAAACAATATGCCATTTTTTGGTGAAATGGAAATAGGTTCTAAATTATATTCCAAGTGAAGAGCTACATTCCTTTAGTGACACATTATTCTTACTGCACACAGTAAGTCTGAAGTTTCTGTGTTTCCAAAAAACTTTTGGCATACGTTCTTAAGTGTCATCCCAGCTGTATGTCTGCAATTTATGCTAAACTCCAGGATAATTTATAATCTGTTTCAAAGCCAATTGAAATCAATAGAAAAAAAATTGGCTTTTAGGAGATTTGCATCTGGCCTTTAAAGATTTTTTGGTTGTTGATTTTGTGCATCAGTGACACTGTCCAACCCTTACAGGTTTGGTACACTACAAAGAAACAAACTTTCAGTATCTTTCTTTCATAGTTAAGGACACGAAAGCACGGCAAGGTGAAGCGGCACACCAGCAGTCACTAGGCAATCAGCAGAAGGAACAAACCTGGTTCTGATGCCATAAGCACTAGACCATAGTGCACCACACAGAGAAGTTTAATGCAGTCTTACTTTCCAAAATATTCCTTTGCACAATAGATGTGTCTAATACAATCAATATTAGCTGGTCCCTAGCTGCATTTATGAACAATTTAATATCTGAAACATTTCAGCACCTCAGATATGGGTGCTGCTGGGTGCCTTGTTCCAACACACACCCGTTGTCCCAAATTCATAGAACAACATTCATTAAGGCAATGGAGCTAAAGTCACTAGCTTGTAATGGCAGCTGCAGATAAGTGAAGTGATAGTAATCAGTGAGGTGAAACACAGCAATGATCAGTGTCTCCACAATCTACAGTAGCATGCATTCTCTGCACTTGTCTTTTCAACTTTTATCATATGTAAAAACTTAGTGCATTAACAGAAAAAAACTGTTGTAATTCTCTTATTCAGTAGTTCTCTTGTACTTTTAGACTCAAAAATGAAGTAGGGTATGTCTGAGATTTTCCTTACTCTTTAGAAAAACCTCAAATACAAGAAACAAAACCCCACCACATACTATGGTTTTAAAGAAGCCCTTGACACTGGCAGCTATTTACCTGTTGTGTTTCCTTCCCCTAGTGATGAACCTTCCAGTGTTCTGCAGAGCTATGGGAATTTCTTTAATACACAGTATAAAGAAGGAACCTGTATGGAGCTGAGGAAAGATACAGAATCAAGAACTTTAGCTTGTAGTGATGGTTCCTGTGGTTAGTTCTTGGAGATCTATTTTTCCAGACTGGAAAGTGTCTGTTTCTCCAAAACCTCCATCATCACTGTGCTGGCAGAACCAGCTCTAAGGATAAACAGTATTATATCATAAGTAGAGCTGTTGTCTGCCCATTTTATGGTCAGTAGGATTTTTGAGAACTGAAGTACAGCCATCTGTGACCACTATTCACCAGTTCTGGTATATGATTCTTTGGTGCTTGAGACGGGTGGCTCTTGGCTTACTGTGGACTCTTACTCCATTTAATTTTGCTGCTTCTTTCATTATTTCCACAAGCTATATGAAAAATACTTCCTTTCCATGAAAGCTGTTCCTGTAGCTGTATCAGGAATACTATCTACTCACCATTGGAAAGTGACCCATGCATCTGTGAACAGAAGGTCAAGTGTTTCAGAAGACAGCATGTCTATTAAGTAGTGCTTGCTGTGCAAAAAATGTATAAATTTGAGCCTCTGCCAAGAGATGCAACCAACTACTCAAACATGATGGTCCTATTTACATGGACCAAGGATCTAGCCCTGCTGTGTTTGTGTAGGTATTTATAAAAAACTTACCTAGGAAATTTTTTACTTAATTTTTCAAAGTGACAGCCAGAGGATTTTAGCCGTGTTAAGGTCAGTGGAACTGTTGCTGATAATGTCCCAGGTAAAACATTGAACATATTAGAACTACAAAAAATAATTATGTATCTCTGTACTGCACAGCCTACTTTTGACTGTTCAACCATTGCTTTTAGGATGCAGCTAGCTAAAGATAATGCACAGTCATGAATGTAATGTCGTGCCGCTGTCAGGAAAACAAGATGATGTCAATTGTCCAGGTGTGTTTGGAGGTTTGTATACAGTAGTGGTCTGTTTACTGTAGAGAAGAGTCAAACTTATTTTAATTTAATATTATGCCCATAAAATTACTCAATCTGTGATAAAAATATTTTTTTTATTATTTCTCTTGCAGTACTGATAGCATTGAAATTCTGTTCTGTAGTATATTTTTATACCTACAAAACTTCTAAAGTTGAAAATCAATGCAGGATTTGACATTTGGTGTGGTTATGAAGAATACAGCTCAGATGACTTAAACGAAAACTCCTCTCAGTTTGTAATTGTACGTATGTCTAGATTGTTGTTAGTGTGCCACTTGAGATTTTTGAGCATACAGAAAAATTGAATGGTAAATGGTTGAACTCCTTCAAGAGGTGATAGTGGTGTAGTGTTTGTCAATTTAATATTACATTTTTTTTCAGTTACACCTCAGCTTATGTCTTTTCATTTACACTTGTTCACTCTGAATGCTTTTTCTATATTGAAAACTACTCTAAAATTAAGCATATCCATTGTTTTTTCATTTTTTAATTCCTGCTTAGCAAATACTAAGGAGACTAAGGCTACTTATTTTCTTATTGCAGGAGAGTATTAGTGGGAAAGAACTTGCTTACTTGCAGCAGCTTTGCTGAAATCTTAGCACAGCCTTTGCTTATACTCTAGACTGCAGTAGTGCAGTAAGGGATTACAGTGAAACTGTTAGGAAGAGAGATGTGTGAAGACAAGTTATGTCAGGAGTAGGCATTGTGATAGCTTCATTAACATCTACCACCTTTTTAGAGCAAGTACAGCTATTGCAGCATACTGCTGGAGAAAAGGAGCAATAAAACTGAAAACCCAGAAAAACCCTGTGCTTTTGCCATCTCCCACCTCACAGCTGGCACTAAACTAGTTTTCCTTCTTCAAAGTAAAATTAATTTGCTTCCAGGAAAATAAACCCTGGGGTCTGAACTGAGACCCATTGTCATCAGCTGGAAAGCTCAGGAAGTTCCTAATTTAATCAATAAGCCTAAAATCCTTAGTAATTTCTGAAAATCTTTTGATATGTATATGTATACACACACGCACACATACATATGTATATATTTGAAAAATTGACTTCTGTTCTATTATCCAAAGAGCATACAGTCCAAACTGAGGCCAAGAGACAATAGATGGGTATGAAAACAAAACAGAGCACGACGGAAAGTATTTTCTAGCCTATTTGGAGTTATCTTAATCTACCTACAGACTAACTTTTTCCTTTATATGTGTGCAAATTTTTAAACAGGTGTTTGAAAGAGATGAGTTGAAAGCTGTAAACAGATGTTCACAGCCTAGTATGGGAAGAAGTACAATGGTGACTCTTAAAAAATGTTGTGAGTAGATATAGACTGCCATTATTCCCTATCGAATGAAAAATTTTAAGTAGGGCAGAGATAGATGATGAAGGGCCTTAGATTTAAAGACAAGTAGTTGTAATTGCCTTAGGCCAAGTAAAGGCACATGTCTCCCAATGAGTGCCATATTTCTATTTGGTTGGTGTAGGCTGAAATGTACTGGAACAAAGTCTAGTAAAGTTTTCTAAATGTGATTTTCTGTCACTTTTTAAGTGACTATCCTAGAAAACAAGTTTCATATGAATAGATTGAGTTTCTGAGTTCCTGTATGCTTTTATGTTATTATCCATTTTGTACTAAAAATCTCCTTGTTTAGGGATATAAAGAGCGACAGCAGCAGCTGACTAGATGCTATTTAAAAAAAAAAAAAAAAAGGGGGGGGGGAGAAAATCAATGTGTCTGTGAAAACAATATCCCTGACTTGTACTCTGAAGCCAGGAATAGGCCGCTTGAATGATTTCTCAGTTCCTAGCTGTGTGCCAGTATTAATACCACAAACTTTGCTAGGACACCTTTCCACCAAAATACGAGAAAGGAACATCTACTCTCACCAGTTGAAGGTGGGTCCCTGTTACATGGGAATGAACATCCGTGTTTTCCAGAGAGATAGAGAGGTATATAGAGACTAAAGCTACACTTCTCAAAGTGGCCTTTCATATGTGCCAAGTGTCTAAATTCTGAGTTGTTAGAAGAGTTCAGGGTGATCCATGCAGGAGGATAGGAACATAATGGTTGCTCTAATTCAGTGTTGTGCTTCAATAGTACCACTAACACCAGAGAGGGGAAAAAAACCAAACAAATAAACCCCAACTCCAAACTACCATTTCCTGTGCTACTAGCAAAATCTTTGAATATTTTGACCTCAGATGCACACATGACAGAACACAGAGATCTGAATTTCGATGATCCCTTTCTAAGCACTCCAGGCTGAGCCATTTCCATGACTTGGTAGGATATATCCAGAAATTATATACTTATGATTGTAACTTTGCAGGTTATATCCAGGAATTATACAATTGTAATCATTATTGTGATGCAGCTTATTTTATTTATCTCACTGCTCCCACCTGACATTGCTGGCTGATTATTGTTGGCTTGCTATGACCAAGTTTTATTCAGGGATGGTTATTACTTACTTTTCTTTTCAACAATACTTGACAAGTAACCCTTAGGAACAACAGGGTTTTATCATACTTGTTTGTCGTTTGAGGTCTGCATGTGTAGGACTAACAGGGAAGTGCAGGTCTCAGGCTTGTCGGTCATCTTACAACCAACTCTGACTGCAGACTGGCAGATCATCATCTCCTAGAGGAAACTGCTTCTGGAGTTATGGCACAGGGAAAAAAAGGGAACCGATCCCCACCTCTTTGTTTGAAAACACCTCTGTAAAATTAAAATATGAAATATACAAAATAGAGAAAACACTTTACTGTTGTTTAATAAACTGGACACAGATTTTGCAGTGTACCACAAGAGTTTGAGGAACAAAGTATTATCTGGTCAAAAGTCACGTCAGACTGACAATAGAAGATGACTGAACACTATAGGCTTTTAAGTGTACACAGCATTGTTCAATAGATCTGCCCTTTAGCTAGGTAGGGCTGCTTAAGTATCTGTCTGTGAGGTTAATAAGTGGCAGTTTTGTTATAACTTTAATGATCCTAAAGGCTGAAGGAGGGAAAAGAGCCCTCAAACCTTCCTGCAAGATAGTTCAATTTGTGGCAAGCTTTTCAACCCTGTGGCCTGCAGCGGGAAGAGCTAACCAGATGAAAGCCTGGAGCACTGGTTCACCTCACTTTTTTCCCACTCTCTTCCGTGCTACAAACTGATAGCCAAAGAGGTTCCTCTTTGCTCTTCCTCCTTTCCATGCAGTCAGTTACAATCAGACAGGCAACACCTGAGAGTCTGAAACTGTGGCCTGTTATTTTGGAGGCCTTAATACCTTGTGTGTCCATTCTTGCTGTCCAGTGACACAACTGATGTATTCGGGCATCTGTGAGACCATTTGTGAATGGCATAGTGCCACTGGGAAGGGGAACTCTCCCTACTAGCCAGTGTAGTACGATGCTGAGCACTGTAAAATGTGTAGCCCAAGCATGTAGAGATAGGTATGGACCTAAAAATGTTTTTGGATCATTCCAAAGGGCCATCAAGACAACCAGAAACACCTTGTGTAGGTGTGCAGTTGTGAAGATTAATCACTGAATCAGCCAATTAGTGAATAAAGAATTAAAGTTCTCTAGTATAAGGTGTTTGCCACACATCCCATGTAATTTCTGTTAGTTTCTGGTATTTGTCGGCCTTTCTATAACTACACTTTTGGAAAGCACCTCCTATTGGCCCAACTTTTCTCCTGTTAAAAGCAAGTTACACCTTCTGTGACATTAATAGGGAGAGGGGGTAATGGTAACATTCAGCCTATTGAATTGCTTTATCTGCCCCCAGTGAGATTTTGGTGTGACAATGATGGGAAACGAATAGATTTTAAAACATAGTTCACAGATTACAGAAAGTGCAATAGATCTACTCTTTAATCCTTTTTCCCTTCCCAGCAGAGCTGCTGAGAGGCAGGGTGGTAGCTGGAACAATGCTCAGGATTTGGCAATGGTTGGTGCATCAGAGTCTTAAAGAAACAGTCTTTTTGAATTTGTAAGTAGCCTAAGCAAGCAATACAAGCCTAAATTTACTCCTAAGCACTCCTCACAGCTGCAGACAGCACGCTGTGATCCAGAAGAGGGGTCTGAGGGTGAGCTTCCCCTTCTGCTGGCATTTCCCCGCTTCTGCAACAGGCTGGAAGTAGGAATCAGACACCCACCCACCTTCCTGTCCTCTGTCCTTATCTCTCTTCTCAGATCTCTGACTGTCATGTACTTGAAGCCAATGACACCTGGTTCCCCTTCTCTCTGCCTCTTCCAGAGAATTTTTACTATTTTATGTTCACATATTTTTGAGTGTGGGTTTTTTTCTCTTTAATATATATCAGCAACTGGAAGGAATGAAGGAAGGACAACTGGGAGAGGGGGATCAGGGAATGGGGGAATGGGAGGGAAGACTTGTTAGGACCAATTCCCTTATTTCAGCATGGTCTCTTCATTT
This sequence comes from Haliaeetus leucocephalus, assembly GCF_000737465.1. Classification (NCBI taxonomy): domain Eukaryota; kingdom Metazoa; phylum Chordata; class Aves; order Accipitriformes; family Accipitridae; genus Haliaeetus; species Haliaeetus leucocephalus. Next base: position 5,106,054 of record NW_010972665.1, read on the forward strand.
TGTGGAAATGTGAAATAGGAAAGGGCTACTGAAGCCATCACATACACCCTGATGCTCCAGGCAGCATCAACTGCAGCTATGCTGTTCTTACCAGGTTTTTGTCAACCTGGTTCTTGGAGGCTTCATGCTTCCCAGGCAATCACTTTCAGTGCTTCACAATCCTTATTGTCAGGAAGATTTTGCCTAGTATACTACATATTGGTTATTCCTAACTGCAATCCAGGCTAGTTCCTTCCTGTCCTGGCCACCATGATTACAGGAAATAGATTGTGACTGTTTTTGTGATAGGATTTTGTTTAAAGACTGTGTTTATGCTTCCACTTAATCCTCTTTTTAATGAATAAACTTTTTTTTTTTTACTCTTTCCATGTAGGCAGTGTTTTCTTCATTGCTTTTCTCAGCATTCATACCAAATGGGCCACATATTTCTTAAGATGTGGTTCTCAAACTAAGACATGCTGCTTCACCTGAGAAGTACCAGTGCTGCTTGTACTTGCTGTTACTGAACTATTATCTTTTTGAATGGTATACCTCATTTCCACCATCATTTTGAATATTACCACTACTGTCTGGTATGTTTACAACTAGATATTACTTGCCTAAATAATAATATTCTCTATACTATCGCTTTTATCTTTTGTGATAATAGTAAGTTGTACCAGATCCAGGACAGACACATGAACAACCCCAGTTGATAAATTTTTATATAAATTACTTTCACTTGATGCAGAGGTCCAGCCAGCTTGGCACATATCTTTTCATAATTTCTTTTCTAGTCCATGTTTCCCAAACTCATTTATAAGAAGCAGCACTGAAAGTATTGTAATGACGAGATGCAGTATTCACCATATTGTTCCTATCTTTTAGGCCCCTTTTCCTATCAGAAAAGAAATTAAGATTGGCTTGTGTTGACAGTTACTAATCTTTTTTTGTGTTTGTATAACAGCTTATAAATAGCGTTTCATTATTTTTTCCAGTACTTTTCTGGGAACAGAAGCTAAGCCAACTAGTCTTCCTGAACCTCACTGCAGCAGCTAATGGCTCTGTGATTGCTTCAGCCCATATCCAAATACAGATTACATCAGGACCAGATACCCTCAGCTGTTACTAATATAAATAATATTATATAAATAGTATTCTCAATAAATGAGTATCTCTAGTTTTAGTTTTCTTTAGCTTCAGACTGCTTGCCAAACAAACTTAACGTAGTCCACTTACTGGGAGAACAGGAAAATACTCTCTCTTGGGTTGTCTGAGCAGTTAGTATAACTATCAATAATTATAGTTACTATAATTACTAATATATGGTATAATTTTAATTATAGGGTGTTAACTATCAAAACTGCCAGCAGTTTAAAAAAAATTGCGCATTCCATAATTTTATGTGATCTCTTACTTATTTGAATGTAGTTTATTTTTGCACTTTACTGGATTGTAAAAACACAATGGTCAGCTATCATTTATTTTTACTTTTCATGCAGTGATAGAGTTCTGTAGGTCTTCATCTAAATCCAAAAGACCTTTATTAAATTATAAAATAAACGTCTTTCTGTATCACTGATATCAAGCATTGCAAATTCGATTTTTTTTCCCCAAGCTTTAAAGTTCCATTGTATGCTTAGTGTTATGTAATGCTGTAATGATAACATCTACTTCTAGTATCCTGCTTTTCAGTAGGTTATGAGTTACAAAGAACATCAGTACCACTGTTGAAATTTTACAGCTCGAGAAACAGCAGCAAAGGAGCTTACCACTGACGGCAGGACCCTTGTCTGTGGTTAGTTATAGTTGTTATTTTCCTGCATCCTTGTCTATCCTTTGGTGTAAACATCTTCTTAACACCGGGAACTAAATATTGAAAATGATCTTTTATAACTTGTAGTTGGTGGCTTGAAAACAGTTTATAAAGTAATAGTTGTACTTCTGGCAAACATTCCATGACAGAGAAAATAGCAGCTCTTGCAAATGTAACTTTATTTGTGTGACTACCACCCAAGTCTTCAATTTCTCCTGAGTGCTCTCAGAACGCAGATCAATGAATCCAGCTCTGTTAATCAGCCTTAGGACTGATGTCCAAGCAGAGGAAGAAGAAAGAATTCTGTGTTTTAAATACTTTCTCTTGTGTGACATTTACATACATGTTGTAATAAAGGGAGCCTTGCAGGGACCTGTCCCAATTAGAAACACAGTTACTGGAAAACTACAGAGCCTTATAAAATATCGTAGCTATATATGATAATAAAAGTTAGCAGGTATAGATGGGTGACAGACTGGCTGTATCGGTTCAGACTAAAAGGTTTATTGATATCATATGAGGATATGTTGGTTTTGTGACTGGTAAATGGGAACATAACAAAATCCCGAGAAGTGCAAAAAAAACCCCCAACGTTAAAATTAGGCCTAGTTTAGCTAAAGGAAGATCCTCCTCTCCCTTGTGTCATTATGTTACTCTGTCTCCCCCCCCCCCCCCC
>NW_010972665.1:5108534-5118461 GCF_000737465.1 Haliaeetus leucocephalus
CCCCCCCCCCCCCCCCCCCTCCCCCCCCCTATTTCTCTTCTTTTCCTCTCTTTTTCTAGCTGGCATACATAGCATTTCCTTTTGCCACAGTATTACAAATTTCTTATCTGAAAAACAGTTTCAGGCTATGCCAGTGTTTCAGCATAAGGAAATAGGCATCACCGCCACAGACAAAAGCTGCTTTCTACATCTCTTTTTTTCTTGCTGTAACTCATTAAAATGAGGTAAGCTCAGATTTTAATAGTTCCATTTCATCCTGGTTAATTTTGTATTTCCTTAGAAAGCACACTTTTCATCGTCTTTAATATCACTCTATCAAATGATAGTCAAATGACACCTTTTGAAGACAAGAGGGCTACCCTGTGCAAATCCTCCCCTGCAATAGGATAATGGAATATATTGTAAAATGCTCTAGTGTTTTAAATAATTCAACCATTTTCCATTCCTTGTTATTTTTTTATTTCCTAGAAAGATACCTTTTAACAAAGGTTGTTTAAACAGTCCAGAGTCATAGTGTTTAATGCCCTGAATTGAGATGACCTGTAGCAGAGTGGTAAGATGATGCTAACAACTTTGATCCTCAGAGGCAATTTGTTCTGTTGAAACAAATACATCAAATCGTATTATATGTTGTTCATACAAACCGCTTCACAGTGTGTGGATGGAATGGACTGGAGATGCTTGGATTTTGTCCTTGTTTCTGCTGCTACTTTTGATGAAATCTTAACAGAGTCATCCGTGTGCTTCAGTTTTCTAACAGCTCTGTCATTTGTCTTTGCTACATTAATGCCTGTTAAATGTTTTGAAATAGTTGAGTAAAAGACTTTATGCACTACAAATGCTTAGTACTCCATGCATTGAAAGGATGATACTTACTCATGACTGCTTAGTATTTTAACTATAGATATGTTTAAAAAATACTATCTCTCATAGATCAGATAGCATTAAGGGTTTTTTGTGAAAGTGGAGGAGAACACAAATTTATCAATAAGTCTGAAATTTACTTTAAAATTGTTTTGCCCTAAGAGGGTGACAAAGGAGAAAGGAATGCTTTAGAAGAAAAGTGAGGGCATTTTGTCCTAGCTCAATCATTAAACATCTAGGAGGCAAGCATTGGGGTGTTGAAATGTAGAAAACTCAGAAGGGAAAACAAATTGTTTCATTTGTTGGTGTTCGTGTGTTTTCGTTTGTTTATTGAAACATACATATTGGATTCGTCAGAGTTAATGGAAAACAGCTGTCCTCAAGCAGCAAACCAGAGCTATTCTGAGTGTGTGTTAGAGTATATCCTCACTAATTTGACCCAAAGAAACCAAGGTGGCACAGCCCTTTGCAGAAAGAAACCTCTGAGTCCTGGGAATATAGACTGTGCTCAAGTAGAGAGAGTCTCTTTCTCTCTCATTCCTCCAGTTGCACTGCAGCTTGCAAACAATTTCTTGGAAAAATGATGCTTTTTCAAAAAGACTTGTTCTTATCCTTTTATACCTTCTATCTGTTCCTTCATTTACTCTTTCACATGTTATGTTGCCTCCCTAAACACATTGCTTCCTCTTTCTCCCCTTCAGTGCTTTTCTGTCACTGCTGTTTCCTGGTGAAATAGTTGGCAATTGGCAGCTCTCTGCTTGTATTAGCAGCTTTGAGACTGCTTCTCCTTATCTTCAGCTAACTATAAAATTGTCCTGGCTTTTCAACAGAGATTAGCTTGTTGGGATATCTGCAAAACCAGCGAAGAACAAGGTGGAGTCATTACTGTGTGAGATGCAGCCTCTCTGCATATAAGCAATTTGCCAGGCACTTGAAAAAACTACTGTTTTATAGTGCTTCACACAGTAAGACACAGAAACTATCCTATTGCTCTTCCAGAAGGTTTGCTTGCACCTCTTGGTATAAAACTGCTTGAGCTAGAAATGGTCACAGTCTTTACAGATGGTCAGGCCTCTTGACTTGGATTAAATTACTGTTAATTGCTGAGAATTTTGTCAGCTGATCCTTAGGCTTTTCACAGCTTTTATATTTTAACAAAAGACTAATGATCCTGTCCAAAAAAAAAAAAAAAAAAAAATCAAAATGTTTGGCTGATATTTGACTGTTTGACTGGAGTCCTAAACTTCTAAAAAAGGGAAATTACTTTCTTGCCATTGACCTTTCACGTTGACCTTCATAGCTCTTGTTGCACTATTTCCACTCCTTGACAGTTTGAAAGTGTTTGCAAGGGGTGTAATTCCTCCTGTGTTAATGGTTTCTGTTTGCACCTGAATGATTCTGTGTAAATGTGCGAGGGGCAGGCGGCCTGAACTTCTTCCCATAACTGAGATCTTTTTCCATAACTTAAGGGACTTCACCAAGAAATCTGACCCCTTAGACTGCTGCCAAGATGGTTCTGAAAAGGTATCTGAACTAGATGGTAAAACTTTAAGAAGGAAGCCGTTTGTTACTGCCAAGTGTTTTCTGTTCCTTGTTCCACCATCTGCTGGAAAATAGCTTTGGCTTGCTAGCCTCGTATGTTTCCCTTTTTTTTTCTCCCAGGAAATATTTGGAGAATCTGGTCAGGGAAGCATAAGAAAAGGGGAAAATATTGGTATTGTGTATAGTCAGTACATAATTGCTATACACCTAGTCACAGTGCGATAGAAGAAGCTGCTGTTTTCCCTGTAAATGGTATGACAACTTTATCTTAGTTAACAAGAAAGAATATATAGTTAAACAAAGGAGTTATTTCACTTAAGTTGGGTTTATTTGTGTATATATGGTCTAAAACAAATATTGGCTTCATGATTATTTGATTTCATGCAGCCATTTTCTGGGGAAAGGAGCACAGTAACCTTTAAGGAAGAACGCTTATACAGTTGAGATATTTTGCAGCCTACTCTTCTCTCTCAGTATCAGTTAAGAAATGGTTAGCAGATTCCTCTGTCAACAAACTATTATGCCACCAAGCTGCCACAAAGATGGAACAGGGAAAAAGACAAGGAGATTAAAGCGGTCAGGGGTATTAGTCATACAGCCTTCTGCTCTATTCTTGTCTAAGATTACATTCTGTGGGAGTATTAGTCAAGTGAATCAGCGGTAAAATGATGACTGGACAAGCGTGAGGTAGTTTCACTGAAAGGTAAGTGGTGATAATGTACGTTTTTATGTGACGTTCTTCATGCAGAGATTCCTATTGTCTTTTCAGAGACTGCACTTTAGAGAGTTTGCTACGATGTTATACAGACAATTAAACATGTAATTAAGAAGATGGACTACTGAAAAAGAAAATAGTTAACAACTAAAAGCACAATGAGGAAAAGAAGTATTTTTCATAAATAGATACAGGAAGGGAGAGGGAGTGAATGTTTCATCAGAGAAATAGAAAAAGCATTCTTAAAAGTCAGTCATAAGATGACTAGTATAGCAAGGGGGAAGAGTGAGTAACAGCAGCTGAGGGAAATGGAAGAATAAGACTAGCAGAGATGACAAGGAGGGAGTGTGGGATTTTTTCCTTACTCTTGGTTTGAGCAATTTTTTTTTTTGGACTAATTAATCTTGTACATACTGGGTACACAAGAAACTATCTCAACTCAGCTCAGAGATGTCATTTCATAACCAGTCCTCTCCTGCGTAGATGCCTGTCACCCAGACTCCTGTCTTTCCATTTGGGGATGAAACCTAATGATCTTTCAGGCTTTTAAAAGTCTACGTTTTTGAAAAGCTATTGAAAATCGCTTTCAATTTCTGCTATGCTCTCCTTATATAGATGTCAAAATAATTGTTGAGAAAATATGATAGTTAAACGATTGTAGTTAAAATAGTCTCACTTATGGAGAGTAGCCTGGAGAAGACAGACAAATTCTGATGAGCTGTGCAGGGGTGTTCTGCACTAAATAAAGACACATACTGAGCTGGTGGAAACAATGTCTTAAATGGCTAATCAGAGGTCTTAACTCTGTGAGTTGGAGGGGAGAATCTATAAAGTAGAAGCAAAGTATTTGTGTCCTTTCAGGATCCCCTGATTTAATTTGCAAACAGCAGATGTGTTACCTCCAGGCAGTAACACTGAGATGGTATCTTTTATCCGAGTAGAGATTTCCCCAGTGTGCAGGGGACACACTGTCCCCCTGCACCAGGTGGCTGTGTAAGAACAGGGAACAGTGGTGTTGCAGGAGGGTCGTGAAGTCCCCTTGTGTGACATTGTGACTTTGTGTCCTACGTCCACTGCCTGGAGACCATAGCCAAATGAGCCAAGTCAGCATCAGAAAATGAAGCTGTCTATGTAAACTTAGGAACTTTAGTTTTAGAAGTAAACTTAGATAAAATAAATTTAATTCCTCTGGTTTATGGCTCTGTGATGGGTGATGCCATCTTTATTAGCTGTTCCCCTTCATTTCAGGCATTACCAGTGCTTTTGTTACTCATTTTTTATGTAGTTATAGATGTATTCATTTATTTATTCAGTTTAAAAATTCATAAGCTTTAAGACCTAAAATATACTTGCTGCTTTTCACCTTCAGAGTACATGGTATGCTTCTTCAATAGAATTAGAGGTGTGAGTTTTCATGGGTGTACATCCATGACCTTAAGAAGACAGAAGGACTTGTAGACAGAAGAAAAAATACAGCCTGGGCTAGGAAAACAGAAAATAAAGGCAAATGCAGAGAGGTTTTGTAGTAGATGAGTGACTATTAGTGACTCAGCAATAAAGTAGAAAGGATTAATTCTGGGTAAAATGGAAGGGGGAAACTTAGGAGGAAAATAATATTACTCACTAAATTCTGAGTAAGGCTCTAGAGAGCAGTTTAAAATTTCTTAGTGTAATTTGAACAGAAAAAAGAAGCCAAATCTTTCTGGCCAGAGCTGGTGAGAAGTATTCTGTGTCTAGTGTGCAAGAGCTATTTAACGCATTCTATAAAGTTTATAGAACAGAACTAGGGCATTAGGGCCCTGGAGTTGTATTCCCTGCTACTGACATGCGGTGTAACCTTGAATGATTCTTGTTCCCTTCAGTGTCTGAATTTCTTAGTATAAAACAAATGGGAATTAGACTATTTGTCTTCCAAAAGCAGTTATCATGAGGATTGGTTCATAAACGTTTGAGAACTACAGCTGCAAGAAGCAACTGGTGTGACACATGATGCATAAACTTTGTGCTGGTAGCGAAAAATTTCATGACAGTATAGTAAGGTCAATTAAATTTAATAGGTATACTTAGGAAAGGTGGCATTGAGAAACCACACCTACACCTGTGCAGTGATTAAATTTTCCCTAGTAAATCTCATGTGAGTGTGTTCTTAGAGGAGGAAGTCCTTTAGGCCGTGATGGTAGTGTGAGATTAGTTTTAGGATGCTATTTTTCAAGAACAAGGTATGCTGGAGGAATCTGAACCCTTTGCCTATTTTGGTTGGTGAGAAAAGATTTACGCTGAGGAGGAAGAGAAAGAATTTTCTTGAGCAAAATTATGGGCATGGAGGTATTGGGAACAAGCTCTGGCTTCTGATGGTAGATACTACTTGAAAAGGAACTCTATTGGGGATGCTGCTTTAGGAAATTTCCCAAAGGAAGTTGGGCTGATTTGTGCCAGAGACAAACTTGCTAGGCCTCAGTGGCCCTTAGTTCAGGGTAACAGCATGCAGTTCTGTATCTTACCCTGTCGGGAAAAGCCAGTGGCAAATAGTCTTTGTTGCCCTGAATTTGTAGGAACTTGTTCTAGATGGGTACTGAAGTCTCTGCTTCCAGACTTTTATGTGTGTTAATGTTGAAGGAATAAAGCAGGCTTTCACCTTGCTGATTTGGCTACAGATTGTCTATTTGGATTTCTGTTCATGTAAATTGAATAGAAAATTAATTCCTGCTGTTGATACCGTTATATGTGTCATGCTGGCGTGTACCCGTGTGCCTGCTAGAAATGCTACTATGGCGTGAGTCCTTGATGGCTTAACACTAGAGATATTGCTGTTAAGCTTTCTACCACTGTACTCCGAAATCAAGTCTGTCAGTTCCTCAGTATACTAAATCAGGTAAACAACTGTTTGGGATTCTTTAAGTCTCAAATCATACTGTGTATTCAGGGCTGGTAGAGGTGATTTCCTTGCCATCCCCACCTTCTGCCACCCACACCCCTCCCGAGGAAGGGGAATTATGTACACAAACTGTAACATGTTCCGGAGGTGCTTGGTCACCTCTAGCTCTTGTACTTCTGACACATGGTATAGATAGAGGCTGAAGACGTGAGCTCAAGTTTAGAGGCTAAACAAGCTTGAAGGGAGGTACAGCTTCTGCCAAAATACCCACCTATCAGCCAGCTAGATGGCATCTTCCTTCTCCATTTAAGATAGATAGCAGCTTTCTCTTCAATCCCCGATACTGTAGTACATGGGTGTCAGTTGATTCGCTCAGTAGCACCAGAAAAACCCCCACCTTCTCTGTTTTTTCAGAGATGAAAAGGATTTGGCTTGAAGTTGGCACCTGTGCAGAGATGGGAAAATTGTATGATGTTTTCTTCTCTGTTTCTGTAGTGCAACTATTTATGATTTGCCATATCCTGACCCTTAAGAATTTCTTTTTTGTAAATGCAGTTGGAAATTGTTCCAAAATCTTTTGATGAACGTAGGGATTTGGCAAGAGTTAACTATGTTCTGAAATGTTCGGATGTTTCTCCTTAGAGTAACTGCTTTGCAGAACTGACCCCATCTGCTGTTTGTTTCTACTCTGTTTGGAAGATCCTTTTAATTTATAAGAGTCCAAATAGTTTTTAAGCTTGAATTTACTATGAAAAAAGCCTCAACATGTTGAGTTTTTTAGTTCATTAGTAGTAATTAGAACTCATTCTGCACTGTTGCCATAAAAATCATTAAACCTCTACAGAATCACTCAACTGTACCCTAATATAAAAACTCAGCAGCAGTGCGTTTAAAATTAATATATTGCCAATGAGCTAGGAGTGAAACTGTGGAAGGTAATGGTTTTATTTTACTTTTGTACCTGTTTTCAGTCCAAAGCTACTGAAACAAAACATACGCAGAAATTAAGTATGTAGAGGTTCACTCCTAGGACCTTATGCAGTTAAGCACTCCTTTTGTGTACAAAGCAGACCTGTTTCAGCTGTGCTTTTGTTCAGTAAATTTTTGTCTTCAAATAGCCTAGCCTTTGCACTTGTGCAGTAGGGTCATGTTTCTTCAAACTCTGTGCATACAACTTAATTTAAACATACGGTATGTGTGCATGGATGACCTTGTAAAATTTATGACACAGTAAGAGGATCAGGGTTCTAGGTATTATTTGTTATGAGTGGTTCAGGTCTTGATTAGTATTTCCTGTCCAAAATAGTTAAATCAGTCTTAATTAAAAAAAAAATTATTAAATTAGTCACTACAGTTAATATGTCCCCTTACACTCAGTTATTTCTACTAAATTTAGGACTGTTAGTTCTGCAGACATTTATCCCCTTTATTCAGAAAAGATATATTGAAATCTTTATTGTGATAATCAACAGTAGTCTTGAAAACAAATCTTCCGGTTTTGTAGCACTGATCTATAACAAATACCTACTTCCTGCTACAGGAAAATAATCTTATGATTTTGACCTGTACAGTATTAAGTAGTTATTATTTAGAATGACTGTGAAGGATTTATTGTTTTGTATATGAATTAGGGCAGATAAGAAACCTCTGGTTGGATAGTTCACTTCCAGTCAAGAAGCATATAAAACTTGCTGAGTCCTTGCCTCTTTCAGTGGTTCTGTTTATTTTTCTGTTCAGAGGCAGACATACAATCTGGAAAGAACTGCCATAAATAACATATCGGGCATAGAAATGTTATCTAGGGTTTTATAAGATAGGGGTTTTTTTTAATCTGGAAATTTTATTTAGAAAGGGGGAAAAAAATAATTATATGTCAAGGATTTCTAGACCGGTTTGCCTAAATCCTGGTCAAGAAGTCGTATTCTTGCAGAGGTGAATTCTATGCAGTATGCTGAATGATTTTGAAGTATTCTGGTTCTGCCACTTCACTTCGTGGCATACATCTGTGGAAAGTGCCTGTGCATATCTGTTCATGTACTTGGCACATATTTGATGCTTCTGTTAAGGCAGTCAGACATTCTTAAAGAGGTTAATTCCTTTTGCAGCAAAGGCACATTAAGATCTTTCCTATTAGACATGGTATGTGATTATTCTGAAATACTTTTTTGTCCAAACATCTGATATTGCATATTTGTACAAAGCAATGAAACTTGAAACTGGCTTGCATTGTTCCAGTTTTTATGACATTTTGGGCACTTTTACTATTTTTATTTTTGAAGGTGGTGTCACAGGGCAAGCGAATGAGTATTTACCTAACATTCTAGGAAGACCTTTTTTGCATCTTGAGAAATGACGGCAGTTACCAGCTAATATAAAAGAATACTATATAAAGGCCAGACTTGCAAAATATTGAAAGGTTATTAACTGTATCTTGTGTCTTTTCCTGCTGTTTTATGTCTTCCCCTCCCCCCTTGTTAAAACACACTCAAAGCATTGGAACTCTAGGTCTTTTTTTGTGATAGGGTGTGTGTTTCTTTCCTTCTCCAGTTGTTGATTTTGCATACTAAGATATTGAAGCCAACATCAAAAAAAAACAAGTAGAAGTCTTAATATGGTAGAAGTATCTTTTAAAACTTATTTTTCTACAGAAAAGTATATGTTTTTTCCACTTCTATCCCCTAATAGCTCAACAAATACACTTTTTTTAAAAAGGCGATATTTCTTTTTATTGCCAATCATCTGACATGAATCTAAAATCTGAAAATTAAGCTGAATCCTTCTCATTTCCCTCAGTGTCACCACTAGTAAAGGTTCTGGGAGTAGGGAAATAGACCTTTTTTGCAGGTGTGATCCCAGTAGCACCCCTGGGAAGTTCTCCCTTCTGGGCTCTGGCATTAGCAAATGTCTGGAATTTAAAGAACAAAGCGTTTGATCAGGGAATTCAGCTCGTGTTCCTGGGTACATTAATTCTGTAGTATGTGAAGTAGGAAAGCGTGGTGGAAATCTTTTGTTGCCCATTAAGTAAGCTTTTTCCACTTAAAATTACACTTGGAGAAGATCTTTTGAATAGAAAGCAGCTATTTAATATGATTTCTCTTTTGAGTAGACTTGTTCTTTAAATAGAAAATGAAATTTTGTTGCAACATTGCTGAAAATGCAGTAGAGTACATTACAGGATTTTGTTATGTATGTGGGAAATCAGCATAGTAAATGTAATAAATTATGCATATCTTAAGGGAAATTCAGAGGCAGAAGTTACAGAATTCTTTTTTGCGTTGGGTTGACCCTGGCTGGATCCCAGGTGCCCACCAAAGCTGCCTTGTCACTTCCTTCCTCAACTGGACAGGGGAAAGAAAATATAACGAAAGGCTCATGGGTCGAGATAAGGACAGGGAGAGATCACTCACCAAGTACTGTCACAGGCAAAACAGACTCAACTTGGGGAAATTAGTTTAATTTATTGCCAATCAAACCAGACTAGGGTAATGAGAAATAAACCCAAATCTTAAAAACACCTTTCCCCCCACCCTTCCCTTCTTCCTGGGCTTAATTTTACTCCTAATTCTCTCCACCTCCACCTCCACCTCCGCACCCCCACCCCCCGGCCCTGAGTGGCTCAGGGGGATGGGGAATGGGGGTTGCGGTCAGCTCATCACACGTTGTTTCTGTTGCTCCTTCTTCCTCAGGGGGAAGAGGTCCCTCCCACGGGAGACAGTCCTCCATGAACTTCTCCAATGTAAGTCCTTCCCATGGGCTGCAGTTCTTCACAAACTGCTCCAGTGTGGGTCCTTTCCACGGCGTGCAGTCCTTCAGGAGCACACTGCTCCATCATGGGTCCCCCGTGGGGCCCTGCCAGAAAACCTGCTCCAGTGTGGGCTCCTCTCTCCGTGGGGCCGCCGGTCCTGCCAGGAGCCTGCTCCAGCGTGGGCTT
>NW_010972665.1:5118910-5123218 GCF_000737465.1 Haliaeetus leucocephalus
TCTAGCAGCTTCTCACAGAAGCCACCCCTGTAGCACTCCAGCTACGAAAACCTTGCCGTGCAGACCCAACACAATTTTGTAAAAGTGAGGTATTGCTGTTGCTTTTTTCTGAGACACTGTAGCTTACAAAATTGCATGGCTTCTTATCAGCTTTTGTGCATTATGAAACTATAATCCTTTGTATAGAAAAATTATTCCATTGAGTGATAGAAAGCTAAGAAAATGAGGGAACTAGAATCTCTGTAAAAGTTAGTAGTGTAGAAAGTGATTGCACTGTTCACTTCCGGCCTGCAGATTCAGCTGCATGTTTCCTGGTTACTACAACCTGAAAAGAGATAATTCTCTTCAAATTCAAACAGCAGAAGAGAAAAATCATGAAAGTGATATTTCAGACAGCTGTTTGGCAGTGAGGAGGATGAAAGAAACAAAATAGTAGACTTACCACTCCTTTCCTACTCAAGTTGGAATTCCTTTTCTGCCTGTTAGGGTTTTTTTTATTACTGAGGTAACACTGCATTGCTGGAAAGGGTGCTTGGAAATGATGCTCAAATGCGTGACTCTCACAAGAAGGCTTCCCACCTCCATTTCGGTTCTCTTCCCCCTCCTGTGCCACTGACCTAGTGGGAGAGGTTCCAGTCGTTCTCTCTCAGCAAGGACATCCATTAAATGGGAAGTGAATATGTACAGAAATTGTCTCACTGAGTCATTTATTTGATTTCTTATGACACCTAGGGGCAGTTAACATGCTGACTGATCTGGGGGTGGTGGGTGTTGGCCTCAAGTAATAGGTAATGAACATCTTGAATTATGCTTTAATAAGCATCAAATTTCAATGTATATATAATATAATGCCTTGGAGGAGGGTTTGTTGAGTCTTGAGATGGAGCTGTAATTCAATTGATGCAGACCCAGGGACCTGTGCTGCCTGAGCAGAGACACTTAGCTCTGTTGCCTCAGACTTGCTGTGGCGTGGCCTTTCTTCTCTCAGGAGATTTAATACTGCATACTTTTTTACTGCTTGTCTTATATGAATTTGAATTACCTATTCCTTAATGAAAGCCCAAACAATTGATGCAGTCTGTGGATTTAACATCTTTTTTTAGTGTTACACGGTAGGCTACTGGCTATTCTTCAGGTATATGAGGGCTATATTTCTGCTTGTCGGCACTTTGTGGAACAAGGAAAAGAAAACAAGCTGTGGACCCTCACCTCTGTGAATACCCCTTTTTGCTTGGTCTTTGTAGCGGATTCACAGTTGCACATCAAAGTAATTCAAATTTCAGTATAATCAAGGTGTGGTGGAACAGAGCATTTTATTGGTGATGATACTCTGGCATGCTGTGCTGGTACTGGGCACTCCCTTAAGGGATTGTCATGGTTTACCCCCAGCCAGCAACTAAGCACCACCCAGCCGCTCACTCACTCCCCCTGCATCCAGTGGGATGGGGGAGAAAATCGGGAAAAGAAGTAAAACTCCTGGGTTGAGATAAGAACGGTTCAATAGAACAGAAAAGAAGAAACTAATAATGATAATGATAACACTAATAAAATGGCAACAGTAGTAATAAAAGGATCGGAATGTACAAATGATGCGCAGGGCAATTGCTCACCACCCGCCGACCGACACCCAGCCAGTCCCCCAAGCGGCGAATCCCTCCCGCCCCCACTTCCCAGTTCCTAAACTAGATGGGACGTCACATGGTATGGAATACACTGTTGGCCAGTTTGGGTCAGGTGCCCTGGCTGGGCATGAGAAGCTGAAAAATCCTGGACTTTAGACTAAACACTACTGAGCAACAACTGAAAACATCAGTGTTATCAACATTCTTCACATACTGAACTCAAAACATAGCACTGTACCAGCTACTAGGAAGACAGTTAACTCTATCCCAGCTGAAACCAGGACAGGGATTTCCTTTGGAATGGTTTTACTGAGGTGGGATGCAGGTCAATGGAGGTTGAAAGCAGGCTGGTAAACTCAGCAGTGAAATGGGGTCAGGAGGTACCAACCCAAAGAATTCAAGGTTGAGAAGTATGGAAGCTGGATATATTTATGTTTCCTGAATGTTGGAGGGCAGGTTTCCTGTTCCCTATTGACAGTGAATGGCAGAGTCTGTCAACAGAACCTGTGGACTATGCTTCGTCTATGAAGAAATGGTGAAACGCACCCTGCTTGGGCAGCAGTGTTAAAATAGGCAAAGGCATTTGATGTCGTATGAGCATTCAAACTTCAGCAACCATTTGAGAGGAAAGCTGCTTCTTTTGCCCGGTGCTCTTGAGACTGACTGTGTGTTCAGTGAGGAGCCCTGAGATGCAAAAATGTTATCCTCCTTTACCAACAGTAAAAACATTAAAAGTCTTAGAAAATAATTTTGGAGCAATAGTTTTTAATTTTTAGAGGCTTTGTAAAACCTTCATTTTTAAAAATAATTATAAGAATAGTCCAGATCTTGGCTAACACAGCAGCATTTCCTAGTTGGGTGACTTTTGGGCTGTGAGGTGAGGAAAAGGTCTTAATGTATTAATGTGTGTTTGCTTAGCACTCCTCCCTTAGGCAGCATATGGATTTGTTTTTGATTCTAACCCATGTGCTTTTTTTTCTTTGTCTGGATGTTCCTGTGAAGCTGGAATCCTCAGCAGCCCTGGCTCTGTGTTTTACTCCTGCTATCTGGGACAGACTGGCTGATTATTTTTTCTTTTTTCTTTTTTTTTTTTTTCCTCCCAATGTGCAAAAATAGCAAGTGGAAAATTTTTATCTGTTAAAGTTAACAACAATAAGGTGCAGTGCCCAGTCCCTAAGTCTGGCTTGACAGAATCCTCATGCTTTCAGAATCACAGCCTAATTTGAGCCAGATCAATGAAGAGATTATTAAATAACTGAGCTCTTCCATTTGAGAAGCTTCACCTCTGAGGCACTTTTCACTTTCACCTCTGACTTAGGCAACACTAAAACAGTCAATATTGACTCAAAAAATATAGGCAGTGAGAAAATATTTCTCTTCTGGGGGATAACTTCAGAATGATCTCACTATTGTGATGCCTTGTTAGTAAGCAGGAGGAACATTCATAGAACCATAGAACGGTTTGGGTTGGAAAGGACATTAAAGATCATCTAGTTCCAAACCCCCTGCCACGGGCAGGAACACCTTCCACTAGACCAGGCTGCTCAAAGCCCCGTCCAACCTGGCCTTGAACAATTCCAGGGAGGGGGCATCCACAGCTTCTCTGGGAAACCAGTTCCAGTGTCTCGCCACCCTCACTATAAAGACTTTTTTCCTAATATCTAATCTAAATCTACCCACTTTCAGTTTAAAACTGTTACCCTTCATCCTACCACTACACTCCCTGTTAGAGTCCCTCCCTATCTTTCCTGTAGGCCCCCTTTAAGTACTGGAAGGCTGCTATTAGGTCTCCCTGGAGCCTTCTCTTCTCCAGGCTGAACAACCCCAACTCTCTCAGCCTGTCTTCATAGAGGAGGTGCTCCAGCCCTCTGATCATCTTTGTGGCCCTCCTCTGGACTCGGTCCAACAGGTCCATGTCCTTCTTATGTTGGGGGCCAGAGCTTAAGGCAGTACTCCAGGTGGGGTCTCACCAGAGTAGAGGGGCGGAATGACCTCCCTCAACCTGCTGGCCACACCTCTTTTGATGCAGCCCAGGATGTGATTGGCTTTCTGGGCTGCAAGCCACATTGCTGGCTCATATTCAGTTTTTTATCCACTAATACTCCCAAGTCCTTCTCCGCAGGGCTGCTCTCAATCCACTCATCACCCAGCCTGTATCTGTGCTTGGGATTGCCCCGATCCATGTGCAGGACCTTGCACTTGGCCTTGATGAACTTCATGAGGTTCACATGGGCCCACCTCTCAAGCCTGTCAAGTTCCCTCTGGATGGCATCCCTTCCCTCCAGCATGTCAACCGCACCACACAGCTTGGTGTTGTTGGCAGACTACTGAGGGTGCACCCAAAGCCACTGTCCATGTCACCGATGAGGTTGTTAAACAGCACCGGTCCCAATACCAACCCCTGAGGAATGCCACTTGTCACTGGTCTCCACTTGGACAATGAGCCATTGACTGCAACTCTTTAAGTGCAACCATCCAGCCAATTCCTTATGCAAGTGGTCCAGCTGTCAGATCCATGGCTCTCCAATTTAGCGATAAGAATGTCATGCAGGACAGTGTCAAATGCTTTGCACAAGTCCAGGTAGATGAAGTCAGTTGCTCTTCCCTTAACCACCAACACTGTAAGCCCATCATAGAAGGCCACCAAATTTGTCAGGCACGATTTGCCCTTAGTGAATCCATGTTG